>NW_018244012.1:269909-280848 GCF_001263595.1 Phalaenopsis equestris | reverse complement strand
CCATCCCCGAAATAACGCCGACAGCTTCTGGCGACTCTGCTGGGGACAAGCTTTTTTCTCCACACAAATCAAAAAAATTATTATCTTCACACATCGGTAATATATTCATGTCCCTCTTGGACCAAATTACCCTTCTTCCATTGGCATACTTTACCCATTTCTGTCTTGGGAAAGTACAACTAACTCCTTGGACTTCAGGACTATCTGTTCAACCATCTTTTAACAGAGGGGTTCAGGAGGCCATTAAGGACTCTTTAAATTTTCATGTGGGGTTGGACCCTGAATAGGTGTGTCAGTGGACTAGTTCAACCTGAGCGTTGTCTACCACTAAATGGGTTCTGCACTGGGTCCTGAAATACTTCACACCTCCCTTTCAAATTTGATTTGCTACTTTGCAAATCGTGTTGTGCTAATTTGATCCAATACTTTCAAATTTTCTTACATTAATTAAATTTTACAACTCTTAATTTTTCCTAAACAAGATTTTAAAATACTCATAAATTAAGACTCGCCCAGTCTACAAATCAATCTCTACTTTCAGTGCTTGCAATAAAAAATTACAAGGTTTTTGGCCATATAGGTAACCCTAAAACTTTCTATTTTCAAGCCCCCTGCAATGGCCTACCCAACACTAACCTTTTCCTGCAACCTGTTAATGAGTCACGAAGCCCATAATCTCGTTCCAACCATCAAATTTGGAGCCAAATTTAAAGATCTTGAGGTCATCATCGATCTTGAGGTAATCATCAGGAAAGCCCCGTTTGTAGTGATGAAGATCGCCGCACCGGAAATACAGGAACAGTCTGCAGAATTCAGCCTAAACTGCATTAAAAATTTCCCTGCTTGTAAGAAATCTAAAACTACTGTCGCACAGTGCCCGCCAAACCCGCTATCCCCGCTGCTGCTAAGGGGAAAGAAGTAATGATTATTGAGGATCCGACTGAGGAATTAACTGTCCCACCACCCGTATTTGAAATTGGATCAAGTTCAAGGACTGTACCGCTAACCCAAACTCAAAATAGGAACCACAACAGAACAGTTTGGAGGACCATCAAAGCCCAGGCTCCCAAAGAGACACCCGTTGAGGAGGAGCCTCATCAGGTTGAAGAAGTGTTACCGGAAATTTATCCACTCCTACGAGGGAGTAGATTCCATCCTATGATGGATACCGATGGATATGAAAGTATCTTAAGAATCGCTGTCGCATTACCACCACTTCATGAACATGGTGAGGAGAGAAAGAAGTTCACTCCTATCACCCGAGTTAGTGCAGTTTTCAAAATGATAGCTGCCAAAGAAGGATGTTCAGTTAGCAAGTTACAAACGAGTGGGAGATGTAATTTCCCCTCGCATGAAGAAGGAAATTTTGAAAGACGTCAAGTCTGCCAAACAGTCTCACAAGATAAGTGGAGTGCTACCTACTCGCATCCCCATTTGGTTCTATTTAGAGAACAGAGTTGATACCACAGTGATTACTACTGATTATACCACCACCAGGACCGCAGGCCGTCGACCGATTAAGTCGAGACCAACTCTAAAAATCTTACCCGTCACCCATTATAGAGATATTTCTACAATCCTAAAGGCAAAGACAAGATAATTACCAGGCACTGTAGCAGGTCTACACCACAGGGAGCATACTTTCCCTCAACATACTGATGTTTCTACTAAGACACTCCATCCTAAGACATCATCCTCGAAAAAGAAAAAGGCATCGGTACCCAAGGTCGCTGCATCGATACAGTCCGATGAGCTCGCAGGACTAGAACATGAAATGAAACCAGGGTCTGAAATATCTGACATCATCATAAAAATAGCCAGCGGGATGGAGGAACAAGTAGAGGATGTCCATCAGGGTCCTCCAGATCTTAAAGTGATCAAGGAATCATTAATTGAAGAAAAAGTTGAGAAACTCATGATCAAGATTTCCGAGTAAGCTCGAGACCACAGAGCTTTCATCGATAGTAATGATGAATATTTTGATTACAATGATTACTTGGAAGAAGATTTAATGGATGTCCATATAATTGAAACAAGAGTCGCCACATCTTCACGCGAGGCTCAACCTCACATCAAGACCTCACATCAAGGAGAACGTCGTAGATGAGCTGTGTAGGGCTATCCTCCTAAGGGATGACCAAGTTAATCTACTGGAAAAAAAAATAGAAGAGATGACCACAGCCATGGCCGTTGCAATGGCCGTTATGGCCCCCATTCAGGGGCAATCACAAGCGCCGTAATTGGCTTCTCCAAAGATCAATCATCCAGAAATTATACACATCACAGATGAAAGAAGAGAGATTGCTTCAGTAAATAGAGACAAGCAACACAGAAAGGATTCTCCATTAGGTGTTATACCATAAAAGGAATTCAAGCAAATGGTTGAACAAGTGTGGGACGCCTTAACCCAATCTAAGATTGGTGCATTGGTTCTAAAGGGAAAACCATACCTGGAGGAATTTAATGTTGTGCCTTTCCCCACGGGTTTTGTGGCCCCAAACATTAAGATATTCGATGGGAATGGAAATCCCAGATAACATATAGCACATTTTTGAGCTAGCTGTCGCAACACGAGAAATAGTGAAGCTCTACTCTTCTAGCAGTTCGTCAGTAGCTTGTCAAGAATTGCATTCGGTTGGTACGCTGACTTGCCCAACGGGTCGATTAAAAAATTTTTGAGTTGGAACAGCTGTTTGTGAAAAGATTTATCGAGGCACAACAGCATGTGTCTATCGGAGAGCTCATGATAGAAAAACAAAAGCCTAGTGAAACTTTGGTGGACTATATTTTGAGGTGGAGAAACCTTAGCATGAAATGTGAACCTCAGCTACAGGAACATCGTGATGATTAAAATTCTACTCCAGAGCATTCATGGGACAGTAGCTTTCATGCTCAAGGGACTCACCATCAAATCCTTTGAGAAGCTACTCAATAAAGCCAACAGTATTTAAGAAGAAATCAAGCACATGGAGCCACACGAAAAGGCTAAGGTGACCATAGTGTTCAAAAACAAATCAGGAGTAGTAGTGACCATCAAAAAATGAAAGCATCCAATGAAGATATATATAGAAGAGCCTCGCCAGTCTTCATCACAGTATGCTCAGAAACAGAGTAGTCAATCCAACCAGCGGCCGCCTCAAGAAGGATCACCTCGAAGAGTAGATAATAAAATGTCCCTGTCAGAACGAACTAAAATGATGTATTCTTTAAAAGATAAAGCTATACCTAAAATATTCAAAAGTCTGATGAAGAAGCCAGAATTTAGACTACCAGACCAGAAGAAGCCCGACGAGGTGGATATGAAGAATGAACCAAATTATTGCCCGTACCACCAGTTGCTTGGGCACACTATAGAAAAATGCTTCATCTTTGAAGACTGGCTCGAGAGGAACCTTAAAGAAGAGAACATAACAATCCTGAAAGAAAATTTAAGAGAACCTAAAAAAGGTTCCATAAATATGATTTTGGCCAAGCCAATCTCCACAATTGATCTGTATACTGGAACAGTGGATGGAGTGTGGGATGAACTCAAGATGGTCCTCAATCAAATACAGGATCCATCAAAACAATCTTCTGCATATACCAGAGAAGAAGGATGGAATGAGGTATGGAGCAAATCATCCAAGAAAATATGGAACAAGATTCAGTCTGCATCAAGACAAGCCTCCATTCAGAGTCCGCAGCATACCAAGCTAGAGATGAAGGTTTTGCCAAGTGATCCATCATCATCAAGGATAAAGAAGAAGAAGAAAAGCATCACTACAAAGATTGATAGCCCGGGGGGTAGAATAGGGGCCACCTCTACTAGATTAGCTGTCTTGGATTCGGGGAAAAAATCCTCGAACCCTTGACTTTGTATGATTATCTTTTTGTCCCTTCGGGGCCTTATGAATATAATGATTGTGATTTCAGCTAAATTTTAATTGTTTCCAGTGATAACATAACTGATTACGACCAATCTAACTTTGATATTGATCCCCAAAATAATCCTCAAATCGTACTCAAGTCTGATGAACTCGTTGTCAAGTCTAAAGAAGACATCAATGATATCGTTTAGAACAGCACTGATAACGAGGAGCCAATTCTCGAGCATCACTGTACATTGCTTACCATGAAGTTAGATTTTTCCAACGAAGAGAAGGAGACACCAGAAGATTCAACAACGATATCTCAAGAAGAAGAAATCACATATGTTAACTTAAGGAGCGGAAAAGTGTTACCGCCAACAACAGATCCAACAGATAAAAGAAAGTAGATAATGACTTGAGAGGAGATACCCCTACCTCCACTAGTGGAAGAACTACATGTTCAAGACAAAATCAAAGGATCATACAAAGTAGACTACAATGTGCTTGCTCACCTTAGGAAGTTGCCGGCCCGATTAAGCATCTACGATGCTCTGATCCTGTCAAAGTAGATGAGAGAGTCTCTGGTTACAGCTTTGCTTGACCCAGAAATTTGCTTAGTTCTATTGGCCAGCACATCCTCAGATGAAGTTTGTTCATTGAAAGAACAGCCTGGGGTAACTTTTACAGATGAAGACTTGCTACTCGGTACTGCCGACTACAATTGTTCACCTACATCTCCGTAAACATCGGCAGATTTGTGTTGTCCAGAGTATTAGTACATCTTGAAGCCTCTCTTAACTTGATGAGCCTACAAACATTGACCTATTTGGATATTGAAGATTGCTAAGAACATTGCCCTATTTGGATATTGAAGCTCAAGAGTTTTTTTTTTTTTTAATGATGTTAAGAGGATTCAACTAAAATGGAGAAAAAGCCCTTGGATCAATTACATTACTTATGAAAGTTGAGACCCCCACCCCAACCGCTAAATCTCATATCATCAACGCCGAGACCTCTTTTAACACTCTGCTGGGTTGACCATGGATTCATGAGTACAATATGGTTCCATCATCTCTACACTAGTTCATCAAATACTGCAAAGATGGTCAAGAAAATTGCTTCAAAGGAGACCTACAACCATTTAAGTGCATGAAGTTGGTATCCATGAAGATGCTGCTTACTACGCGCCTTTAAAGAGGATTGTCTTCTCCGTGAAGTTTTCACAAACAAAGATGAAGATTTAGAGGAGTTACAAAGAGGAGGCCATTCAACTCCGCTTCAATGATCTTCCACCACTCCTTTAGAACGAGTTGGTGGAGGTTCTTTTAGTTCGCGCACTCGAGGTCGAGGCCGGGGACGTGGATGAGGAAGGATCAGATTAATTATTGAATGAACTAAGCCAACCATCAATGTTGGTAATGAAGACAGTTCTGAAGGTGAGATAATGATGACAAGACAGAAGAAACATCAGTACGAGATATCCCTAGAAGATAGAGGAAACAATGTATGATCAGATAAACCATTGTGTGAATGTTATGACCCTCACTCTGATTCTCCCTTAAAAGGTTGAGAGTTTAGAGGTCAAGGAAGTATGTAGTGTTGGTTCAAAGCCGATCAAATTTTACCATGCTTCTACCTCTACTGAGCTTGAAAAACATGTAAATTTAGATGATGATCCAAATGAATTAATGGAATTACCTTTTGGTTACTTCTCGCATTGTGTTCGAAAGTTAATTCAACAGGGACACTTACAAAAACAAATGCCAAAAGAAAAATTTCAACTTTTTAAAAAATTATGGAATGGTAAAAGTTGAACTCCAAATTCAAAAGAAGGTCTCAGATTTGGTACAGTCAGATCAGTCAATGATTATAGAGGATGACTCTACTGATCAACTAATAGAAGACGCTCTACCAGAATTTTAGGAGGAAATTAAATCCACCGTTGATGAATTGAAAGAGATTATCCTCAGGACTGAAGAACAACCCCGATCTTCGTTTATAAGTTCTCAACTCAATGGTGGAGAATCTTCAGAATTGATCAAACTATTAATAGAATTCAAAGATTGCTTTGAATGGAGCTACGATGAAATACCAGGACTGTCCGCAGCAAAGATTTCTTTGAATGGAGCTACGATGAAATACCAGGACTGTCCGCAGAAGTTGCAGTCCATAAAATCGGGGTGGAAAAGAATATAACCCAAGTAAATTAAGCTCCCAGGAGAATGCGCCTCGAAATAGAACAAGTCATCGCCGAGGTGAAGAAATTAATTGAAGCCAACTTTGTGAAAGAATAGCAGTACCCCACATGGTTGGCTAACATTGTATCTGTTAAGAAGAAAAAAGGACAGATCCGTGTTTGTGTCAAATTCAGTGATTTGAATAAGGCATGACCAAAAGACGAATTTCCACTACCCATATCAGAGATGATGGTGGATATCGCTTCAACACATGACACATGAAATTTTCTCTTTCATGGATGCATGGATGGATCATCGTGAAACAACCAAATCAAGATGGCTCTCGAGGATGCAACACTTGCATCCTTCAGAACACTGATGAGCAAGGATGCAACACTTACATCCTTCAGAACACTGATGAGACTTTTCTGCTACACAGTGATGTCGTTCGGGATGTCGTTCGGCCTAAAGAACGCCGGAGCAACATTCCAACACGCAATAACAAAGATTTTTGATGACCTCATTCACAACCAAGTAGAATGCTACGTGGATGATTTGGTCATCAAAAGTAAAGGAATGACAAAGATTTTTGATGACCTCATCCATAACCAAGTAGAATGCTATGTGGATGACTTGGTCATCAAAATTAAACAAAAAATAGACCATTTGTACGATTTGAGGATCGTGTTTGAATGGTTATGACGATATGACCTTAAAATGAATCCCTTAAAGTGCGCCTTTGACATTACCTTCAGAAAATTTCTGGGATTTGTTGTCTATCATCGGGGAATCAAAATCAACCAGGATAAAATTAAAGCTATCTTGTAAATGCCTCCTCCTAAAACCTTAAAGAAATTATGTTCCTTCCAGGGGAAGTTGGCATATTTGAGGTGCTTTATTTTTAATCTTTCAAAATCTCTCAGGTAGGTGTCAGCCTTTCTCAGCATTAACTAAAAAGGACGCCAAATTTATTTGGAAAGAGAAATGCCAGTGGGCCTTTGAAGATGTTAAACAATATCTAATGAAACCTCCTGTCTTGGCAGGCCATGCCATATCGCAGGGAAACCTTTGATACTTTATACTGCGGCCCTAGATGACTCTATTTGGAGCCCTCTTAGCCCAAGTCAATGATGGGTAAAGAAAATGCACTCTATTACTTGAGTCGTCGCCTAATACCGACGGAGATAAGGTATCCACCAATTGAGAAGCATTGTCTAGCATTGATTTTTGCCGCCCAAAAGATTAGACATTACATGCTTTCTCATAAGATTAACCTGATCTTGAAATTTAATTTTTTGCAATATCTGATGACCCGACCAACACTCTCCGGACGTCTAGCAAGATGGTAAATGATCTTATTACAAATTGATATAACTTTTATTCCCCTCCGTGCTATCAAGGGACAGATACTAGGAGACTTTCTCACAGCACACCCTTTGCCAGCTAGGTTCCAGCTGGGTCCTCTCTCAATGATGAGTTACCAGACGAGCAAATACTACAAATGGAGTTCTACGGTGCGCAACGCTAAGAAATGTACTTCGATGGCGCTTCATCAACCATAAGCATTGCCATCTACGGTGACTCCCAACTCATCATTCAGCAGGTCGCCGGACAATACAGAATTTTGAAACCAAGATTAGCAGAATATCATCAGTACACGTTGAAGCTCCTGGAGCAGATTCCTGAAGTAACTTTCTACCGGATTCCTGGGGGAGATAATGCCCATGCCTACGCTTTAGCAAAACTCGCTAAAAAAATGGCGTGTCCCCCAGAGGATTCCATTGAAGTCACAATACAAGGATAACGAGTCTTGTCTCAGATTAATCTCAAAACTCTACATAAGCTTGGAAAAGAAGAAATAATAAATACAATTGCAGACACCAACGAAGATTGGTGCAAGCCATTAATAGAATATTTGCATACTGGAAAGCTGTCAGAAGACAAGTCAGAGGTGCACCACATCACAAGAAGGGTTATATCTTACACCCTGATGGGAAATGTTCTCAATAGAAGTTCAATATAGAAAATCATTCGATCAAATGTGGCTATGGTGTTTGAGCAGAGCCGAAGCACAGAATATTGTCAAAGAGGTACATCTCAGATTGTGTGGCACTCACCAGTCAGGGTTGAAAATGAAAATGAAGATTAAAAGACTAGGTTATCATTGGCCAGCAATGATGTCCGCCTGCATGGATACAACCATAAAATGTCACCAATGTCAAGTGCATGGGGTGTTCTTACACCAGCCTCCAAATGTACTACACCCAACTGTTGCCTCATGGTCATTCAAGTGTTGGGGCACGGTCATAATAAGTCCGATAGACCCTCCATCTTTCAAAGGACACAAGTTTATACTTGCCGCTATAGATTACTTCTCCAAATGCGCAGAGGCAGTACCGTTATGTGAGGTTACGACACAGCACATCCTTTAATTTTTCAAAAGTCAAATTGTCTATTGTTTTCGTAGCACCAAGCTCAATAATTTTGTCAAAAGACATGAGATATATTGAAGATACTCGATGACTTATTATCCCAGAGAAAATGGTATGGCAGAAGCCTTCAAGAAAATATTGGTACAGATTTTGAAGAAAACACTGGATGAAAACAAAAGGGATTGGCACAACAAATAGTTAGATGCCTTATGGGCCTACCACACGACTTTCAGGACTCCCACTCAATGTACACCATGTATGCTCGTGTACGGGTCTGAGGTCATGCTACCGCTAGAAATCCAAACAACATCTCTTAGAGTTGTTGTTGCCAACCAACTCACAACAGTAGAAAGTGCAAAACTCATACTTAAAGAACTCGAAAGTCTTGAGGGAAAATGACTAGAAGCACAACAACATTTGGAGCTTTACCAGGTAAAGATGGTACAGGCCCATGACAAATTGGTCCGCCTAAGGACATTCAAAGTTGGTGACCTCGTACTTGTGCTCAAAAGGTGTATTCTTATACGCCACAAAACGCCACAAAATAGGTGAAAAATTTGAGCCAACTTAGGAGGGACCATTTGTCATTGAAAAGATCTATACCAGAGGAGCCTACCAGTTAGTGGACTTCCAGGGTGAAAGACCCATGTTACCAATAAATGGATGATATCTGAAAACCTATTATGCAACCTGATGCTACTTGCCTTCGCTTTCTTTGAAACTTTGAAACTTTGATTATTTTGGGATTATCTATGTGGTCAAATGTCTATGACCGAGTCCAAATTTTGTATTTAACCTCAATATAATGAAAATTTGAGAAATTTTTTTTTTAACTTTAAATTTTCTCCTTTCCACTTTTGAGTATAATTTCCACAAAAATTAAATAAAATTCATATATGAGTAAACAGGTTATTTCCCTAAAATAAGCTAAACTTTACCTTAATAAATACTTGATTTTGTTCTTGTTCGTGCCAAGTTTTGGTCTACTGACATTTTTCCTGTCGTCTGTAGAAAAATTTCAGGACAGAGGCTGGTCTTTGCTTTCAAGGATGGCTGGAGCCCGCACTAATGAGGAAATGGCGCCGCAGGGTGGTACCATATACTTCAACATGGACTTTAACTAGGTTGACATGGACTACGAAGGTCCTCTCATGAATGTAGTCAGCTATAGAGAGAAAGAGGGATTGCCTTCACTATTGAGGGTGACCGCCAAGTATAATGCATTACACAAAGGCAAGAATGTGATAATAGAGCAAGATCCAATGGAAAGGCCCAACCATCTGCCCTCCATGGTAGCTACACCAGTTGGAGGCTTATTAGCCGCCAATAACGAATGACAGTCAGATTCTTCGCAGAACATAACGGAGAAACACCAGCTGCAAGAAATAGAGGGCTTCTCTACGAGAATAAAGCAGACGTCAGAGAGAAACAAACAACTTACTCACCCCTATTCCTGAGGGGAATATTTATGATCCAAACATGAAAGAAACTTCTCCCAGCCTACCCACCACATATGAAGAACCAGGGTTTGTAACAGAATCAGATTCATCTTCAGCTTCAGATGTTTTTTGCAAAAGTTGCCCGACGTGCAACGCTGAGATATCTGCAGGGATATCAGCCACAAGGGCTTTTATAGAATGCTCGAATTGCAATGTTCTACATTTACAATGCTTTAGTACATTGGAAGAGTATACCTCCAGCACCGATGGGTCTTAGACTTCAGATTTTATGATGGATGAGCCATACATCCCACTGGGGATAAATCAGTATATACCATGAAGCCCAGGGTCGTACATCCCGCTAGATGTCGAGTCTCGTATTCCAGATCAGCCAACGCCAGTTTGGGTTCCTACCAATGTTCAGAGGGAGGAACGCCCGTGACAACTATCGACTCTTAGTGACATGGAGTATTATAAAATAAGAAAAGTGAATAAAAGAGAATTTGAATTTTATGAAGAAGTCTAAGGAAGAATCGTCAACAAATTGGAAGGCCTGGAGTTATATACCAGTGTTTTCTCTGAAAGTGACGAAAGAAGCATTCTCGACTGCATCTTTGATTTGAGAGATAGAGGCCGAGCATGCCTTCTCATGGAAAGAACATACTCTGACCCAAAGAAATGGATGAGAAGAAAAAGAAGAATCATCATTCAGTGCGGCTGCTATTATAACTTTACAAATGACATACCAGGAAATCCGTTGGGGATCCTCAGACATGACCAGGTAGATCCACTACCTCCTATAATAAAATGGATGATCAAGAGAATGGTCAGATGGAGCATACTACCAACTACCTTCATCCTAAATAGCTGCATCATCAACATATATGATGAGGGAGACTGCATACCTCCTGACATTGATCATCATGATTTTGTAAGACCATTCTACACGGTCTCATTTTTTAGCAAGAGTAATATATTATTTGGGAAAGAGATTGACATTGTTGACCCTGGTGAGTTGAGAGGAACCGTAGAGATTCTGCTGC
>NW_018244012.1:267497-269866 GCF_001263595.1 Phalaenopsis equestris | reverse complement strand
GGGGCAGATGTCACCAAACATTGCATTCCAGGGGTACGACAATAGGATGGACGACAACAAAATACCATATGGATTTCAGCCAGACCCGAAACTAGAAGAGCTACTACCGTATGAGCTATGATAGGGTTGTACCTCTAAGTGCATGCGAAGGGAACTCTTATCCTAGACTCTTAAGGGAACTCTTATCCTAGAGCATGGCTTAGAAGGTCTGCTCGATCAGGAGCTCCTCGTACCTGATACAGATGGTCAGAAGGTTCACTTTCTTTTTTATAGAAACATGATATGTATCTGATATACTCAGCCTACAATGTATTCATGGCATGAGATGTTTTGGATGTACTTTAACATGGACTTTATATTGTACCTCTTTAGATGTTAGCCTGTGTTTGATCTGTTACATCTTTATTGAAGTAGAGTAATGGAAATTTCTCTCATAAATGTGCCTTTTTGTCAATTGTCATTTTGTATGATGGATGGAAGCCACGATCCACACGTTGGTTTAGAATTTCAAATGAATGAAGAACGAAACAACATACCTTTAACAATAAACAAAATTTAAATAAAAATAATCACAAATGAATAAACAACAAAACAAACTTCTTTTGAAAATCAACAAATTAAAACTAAAATTTTAAAGACATATTTTGAAAAATTAAATGTGATAAAAACAACAAGAAAAGAAAATGAATATATTGAGAGGATTCTCTCAGTTTTGGAGTTTCTTACTCTTTGTGCGCGCAGCACAACCATCTTTTTCTGCAATAACTCTCTTCACATCCCCGTGGAAATTCACATTCTTCTCAAAACCCCACAAAACTCTACAAATCTTCTTCAACAAAATCAACATTTTCACATGACACATTTCTGCAAATTCACCATCACAGACTCTCTACACTGTTTCCATATGACTTTCAGCGTCAGTACCCAAATTTTGACTCCCCATCTTCGAGATTGGTAAAAGACTCCCTTTAATGGAGCATGGCATCCTATTCTTAATCTTCGAGGTTGGTCCCTGACTTTCGACTCTCCTTCCAAAAATGATAACTAAAATTGAATTCTCTTTTCCGAATCAATACCTAAATTCTAGTTCCTTCACATATTTTCATATTCTATTCACATATTCCCCACGAATGCTCATGAGTGAATCTGCATATTTTTTGCATAAGAGCACATATATTCCCTTGTCACCCTTGGGTTGGATGTGAGTCCTAGTGCTTTCCTTCTAAACCTGACACACATATTTTCTTGTTACCAATTGAGTTGGATATGAGTCCTAGTGCTTTCCTTCTCAATGTAACGCATATATTCCCTTGTCACCTCTTGGGTTGGATGTGAGTCCTAGTGTTTTCCTTCCTAACGTGACACACATATTTTCTTGTTACCTCTTGATTTGGATATTAGTCCTAGTGCTTTCCTTCTTAATGTAGCACACATATTTTCTTGTCACCTCTTAGGTTGGAAGTGAGTCCTAGTGCTTTCCTTCCTAACGTGACACACATATTTTCTTTTTACCTCTTGAGTTGGATGTGAGTCCTAGTGCTTTCCTTCTCAATGTAGCACATATAATTTCCTGTTACCTATTGAGTTGGATGTGAGTCCTAATGCTTTCCTTCTCAATGTAACACATATATTCCCTTGCCACCTTTTGGGTTGGATGCGAGTCCTAGTGCTTTCCTTCCTAACGTGACACACATATTTTCTTGTTACCTCTTGAGTTGGATGATGCAAGGCCTAGTGCTTTCCTCCTCAATGTAGCAAACATTTTCTTTGTCATCGCTTGGGTTGGATGCGAGTCCTAGCATTTTCCTTCCTAATGTGACATATATATTCTCTCTGTCACATGTCAGTTTCAATATAATTCCCAAGTGGTAACTCGAACTGGTACAGTCCTTTCTTTCTGGAGACATATCCTTAATGGTTGTCATCTTCTACACTATTGTTACCCTTTTAGAGCCGGATGAGAGCCTTTATGTTTTCTATCTTGATTCGGTCCTCCCACACAATCCTATTCTCATCTTTTGAAATAAGTTTCAAGACCACCTGAAATGGATTATGACATCTAATTCTAATTTCAGGATTGATACCCAAATTTTAATTCACACCTCGGGGTCAACACTTATATACTGACTCCCATCCTTTATAAATACCTGAAATTTCATAACTCAAAATTCACTCTTCGATCCTCAGCGAGAGTCCCTACTCCTTGATTTCAATCAGACAATCACCGGCATATTCCCTAGTGAAAAAAAATTGTCACTCAAATTCTACACTCCTTTCTATGTCTATCGACTTAGAAGTTTGTATTGGTTTTCTTGATCTCATCGGTCAACACCAATACACGCGGGGGGGCTGTCCCCCACACCCCACCC
>NW_018244012.1:230252-267222 GCF_001263595.1 Phalaenopsis equestris | reverse complement strand
TGCTGAACCTTAGGGTTGACCTTGCGTGTTGGTCTAAGGATTAAGGTACATACTTGCACTCACAATCACTCACTATCCTAAACTTAAATTTCCTGACTTTGGTCCTTCGATACATTTGGGAGACTCATGTAAGTGGTCCCTTAAACCCATTAGCCCTAGGCTAGTTTGGCTAAGATCTCTTCATATAGGACCTAAAATGGGGTTTCCATTCGTCCATGTCTTATTGATAGTAGTTGGCAATCCAAGTCCACCAAGATACCCAACCTACCCTTTTGCCCCTGAGCACCCCAAATTACCTAAAAAATTACCTAGATACCTTTGGGATTACCTAGATACCTTTGGGATCCCAAATTTGGGCAAAATTTCCAAATCTACCCAAAATACCCAACTTGGTTCAAAAATCATTTCAAATACCTTGAAACACCTAAACTACCCAAAATCACCACAATTGACCAAATAACCAAATACCCCTCCTTACCCCAAAATTCCAGAAATTCCAAAAAATCAAAAAAAAACCCAAAACCCCCCAAATATTCCCATTTTTATTTTTTTCAACTATCACATGACCCAATTTGGTCAATTTGACCATTTTTTATCAAAACTCCAAATTACCCTTTAAAGGCCCATATTTTCCCCAGATCACTCCAAATGTTTATCAAATTGGTCTCAATTTACTCTAGTTTCAATTCTAAACTCAAATCCACTCTTTTTTGTGACCAATATAGACCAAATTCAAGCTCAATTGGTCCATGATTTGAACTTAATATTGATTTAGATCAAAACCCCAATTTTGGCCCCATGACTTGGTTCCACCAAATTGAACCCATGGCCTACACTATTTTCCACCGCAATTTGTGTTGAAAACCCTTCATAAAATCCCCATACATCATACTTGACCTTCAATTGGCCTTGGTTAGGCCTCAATTTCATTTGATTTCAACCTAAGCCCAGAAAAGCCCCAACCCCAAATTGACCATGTCTCAAAATCTCACCAAATTGATAACCTTAGCCCCAAAATTTCCACTCCATCCCTTCATGAAAAATCTTCAAAACATCTCCCTTGATCATTTTAACCATTTAATTTGGACTTAGCCCAAGGCTAGCCCAACCTAGACCCATGTCTAACCCAACATATCTAAATTAACCAAATTATAAAAATCCCTCAAATTGACCTACCAATTGAACTCAAAATCACTTCAGACCTTCACCAAAAATTTTCACAACAATCATCTACACAATTTTGATCAATTAATTAGGCAAATTGACATGGCTAGCCTAGCCCAAAACCAATCTTTGATCACTTGAACCCACATTGAACCCATGCACTAAAGATGGCCTAGCTACCCCAAACACACCAAATTAACGACCCCACGGGCATTAGTTGGACCCTAGTGACCAGCCTAAACCTCTTAAAACCACATAAACTCTTAAATGGACCAAAGGTCCCCTAAATTAAGGGATTTCATGCCATATTTGCTTAAGCTTAGGATATTTTTGCCAAAACAAAGCCCAAACACAATAACATATTCCCCTAGGTTCCCTGAGCTCTTAGCCACCTCCCCTGGCAGGTCGGCCAGCCTAGTGACCGAAAAATGGCCAAACTGAGAGCCACCCCCATGGGATTAGACCCAATTCAAACATAGAAGCCACCTCATCTAAATTGAAGCTTAGAGCCTCTCTGCCCTCCACATAGGCAGCACATTTCACCCCCCAATGGGCCATGGCAGCAAGCCTAAGGCCATTTTTATAAAATGTCCCCCTCCACGGCCATGCATGGAGAGCTGAAAATTCCTCTAAAAGACTTCCCCAAATTGATCCCAAAGACTCTTTGAGACCTCCTCAGTGCAACCCAACCACCACATTGCTCTGAATCCCAATATTGCCGGAGCCCAATTCTTGAGCTCAAAACCTTGCCGGAGACAGGACAAAGCTCTCCACACCTTTAAACTCCACCAAACTGAAATTAAACTCACCCACACCTTCACAACATTGAAAGAAGCCAAAGCCCCATTAAATCCCCCATCCATATAGCCCCTAGTATAGAGTTTGATCAACACCTGAAATCGGCCTTGGTTGAATTTGAGTCTAGACATTTTACCATAGCAAGAGGCTTAATCTCTAGCTTCTTTGGACCCCAACGAAAGTGCCGAGACTCTTTGATGGAAGCTTCCTTTCTCAGAGCCAAGGTATTGAACCTCTCCTCCTCCCGAGCCTATTTTGACTCTCCATTTAATTAGGCTTAATTTAATTGCATGATTACAGTATAAATATGTTTGTCTCACTTAGACGAGTCCATAGGATCAAACTCGAGGTGATTTGGTTAAGTCTAGGCTGAGATCTTAGGGTTTTAGTGTGGACGGTCACGGGATTACTCCATCGGGGATGATGAAGGGGAGCCGTCCGATCACATGTGTATCTGATGGACGGAGGAGACCGAACCAGACAGTGTTTCCTTACCCTTACATGAAGCGCGGGCCGAGTCAGCGGCTACGTGGATGTCGGCGTCCAACCAGAACGCGCCACACGTGCTTTCGGAGCTGCTTAGGATACAATCAGCGTCGCGCGTTTTAAATAGATAAATAGAATAAATAGAGAATTTAAAAAATCATAAAATGATCTCTAGCTTTAAAAATTCATATCTTGGTGTAAAAAATCATAAAAATAAAATAAAAATATTTTCTTGCTTAGTGATAGACAAGAATAATGTGGAAATGATTTGGAGTCCATTTGATGCATATTTTATTTTTAATTAATTAAACACTGATTTGGATGTTTTGATTCTTCAAGCATGTAGTAATTTCACCATGGCCTGAAATTTTAGCATGTTGTTGCCTCTGTTTTAGGGAACATTCCCTGAGTTTTCCAAAGTCAGAGGTGAGTTTTCCAAAGTTAGAAGAGTTCCCTAGACAGAGAATCATATTTTTCAATTTTATGTGCATTATTTACTTAAAATAATCATGGAGATAAGCATCTTGCTTAGAAAAGTCCAAAAAAATTTTGGAAGGTTTATGACGACCAGAAAGCCTTTAGGAAAATTTCTCATGAGCTAAGTCATTCAAAATACTCCTAATCTATACAAACCCTAAATCACTAAGATAATTAATTTTGAAAAATACAAACAACCAAATGACTTGGTTTTTTATCTTCACTATTTTTTAGGTTCTAGAAAACTCACCATAAAAATTCTAAAGCATTTTGAGTTCATTTGGTAACTTAAGTTGATTTTTAAATATAAATAACATTTTTATCACTAAAATGATTTTTAATAATTAAAATATAACTTGAAAATTTACAAAAATTTTTTTTGAGTTCTATGTGATCAGGGACATTTTATAAAAATAAAATGATATTTAAAATAAAAACTTCGTTTTTAGCCTATTTTAAATATTTAAAATAATTAAAAATCCATAAAAATCACAAAAATAACTAAATTGAAGGAAATATTCTAAATTACTTCCTAAGCACTTAGGGATTTACTTCCTAAGCACTTGGGATAATTAGAATATTTTTCCTGATTTTCTAAATAAAGATACTGAATTTTAAATCTTAAAAATAATTTTTAAAGACTAAAAATGGGTGAAGGCTAAAAATGAGTTTTCACTAAAATAATTGCAATAAATCAAATAAAACTCAAAAAAAATATAAAATTTTCTCCTCTAAGTTTTCTGACCTCAGGAAGATTTTTCAAAAATATTAAACTTAACTTTCCTCTATTAAAATATTTTATTTTTAATAAATATCCCAAAATTTAAAATAATTCTTAAAATTCAAATAAAATTCAAAAAATCATAAAATTTGTTCCAACGGCTTCTATGGTCTAGGTCTAGGTCTACCTCCAATAAAAATTTCAAGGGATTATGAGTTATCTGGTCAAAAGGCTTCTTTAGTCTAGTTATACCTCCAATAAAAATTTCAAGGGGTTAGGATTTATCTTGGTCAAGTTAGGAATTTTCTTTGAAAAATCCTATTTTGCATGAAAATAATTATATATATTAGATTAAATTTTCAAAAATCACATTTTCTCCTCTAGTGTCTTAATTGACCCATGAATGAGGTAGGGTAAAAACTTCAAAGTCATTTGAATTGAATTTGACAAATTATGAAGTGTTAGAGTCTTAGGGGCAAATGTGTAATTTTGAGAATTTAGCCTTAATTAACATTTAGGCTTAATTCAAGGAGGGAAATGGGCAACCTCTGATCTTAATGATGTTTGAAACACACAAGGGGTTAATTGGTAGAAACCAACCTAAAGATAAGTTAATAAATTTCTAAATTATTAAAATTTGGAAGTTTATTAAAATAAAATGAACCCAGGACTTAAGGGTATGACTTTTAATGTAAATAATTAATCAATTTAATACCCCTATTTTGATTTTCAAATTAAATTCAAATCATGAATCATGACCACCTAAAGATTAACATTTTCAAAACTAATTAAGACACTCACCTAGGTCTTAAGAGCTTAGTTGTGACTTATGCTAAATCAAGTTTCATTTAAATGAGGATTAGGGAAGTAAATATCATTGAAAATTAGAACCTCTTTCAAACACTACAAGACCAACTAGGACCAAAAATTGGCTAAGTGTTCCAAAAAGTGTGCCAAAAACACTAACTTGCCTATTTAAGGGTCTTCACTTACATAATCTTCAATATTAAATTACAGATGATAATTACCTTAATCTTAAGGATAATTAATACATCAATGTTAATTAAGCATTAGGGTGTTCATAGGATGAATTATTAAGCAACATAATAATTTTAAATGAGCTCGAGGCTTTTCACCAGGTGATAAGAGGGAAGCATGGACCTGCTTCTTCCTCTTTTAACCTGTTGGATACCTCAGAGATCTACTAAACTTAATATATTTTGCTTGACAACATCATTTTTAATTAAACTCCTAAGGACCCACCAAGATATGACCTAGGGTTAGATAGGTCGTCAAAATTTTACTTCCCTGTTTCATATAAACTTCCTTAACATGCCTTTTGAGTTTAAGGTGGTGGAACGATAAGACTCGCCAGGCACGCTTACAGTTTTCAGCATTGTCTTTCTTGTACTTTCATACTGTACTTTTATACTTGTAAATTTTCATGCTAAACAACGACGCCACCCGGCATGAAAACTAAAACTATTAGGATAGCCAAAAAAATAAAACTAAAATCAAAATTAAAATCAACCAAGATAAAATTCCCCTCTACAACAATCAAAATATTAAAACAACTCAAAATTTAATCATAAACATCACACAAAATTACAACTTCAACTAAATTAAGACGTCTCTATCGGATGTGTGTATCGGATGATCGGGAATCTTTCGGAGGACGTAACCTACAGTTGCTAACGAGACTTCCCACAGTTTAAATGAAATTATGGGACTCATTAAGTTGGGTTTAGTAAATTTCATTTGGACTAAGTGAATCCAATAAAAAATAGTGGTGCCGGAACGAGAGAACCGTGGGATCCTAACTGGTGTCGCTTTAATCAACTTTAACATGCCCCCATAAAATTTAAAGAACTTCAACCATAACGCCACCTGATTTGACATCATAACTTGAACACTAAAAAACTCAAACTCAGCACGGCAAGGAGCTTGGAGCTAGCATGGTGGGCAGCATGGCCATCTTCAACAGCAAAACCTGTCTTCCCCAACTAAACCAATCTTCCTTCCTTAAATATAAATAACAAAGTCATAAAACTTCGAGGTTGCTTGCTTATGCAACATAAATCCTCACCTTATCTTTAGGCCTTCGTATAGCCCTGCTATACAATATAAGCCATAACTTGTTATAGGATTCTGAGGTTGTCATCCATCACGACCTAAACCCTCACATATTCCAAGCTATTTATGTGATCATCTCACACGAATGTAAGCCCTAACAAATAAAATTAGCAGGATGAAACACTTAAATTTTTCTCCTCTCAATTTAAGCAAAACATTATGATAGCTTGGGAAGTCACTGAGGTTCTCCTCTAGATTTATGACATCCCCTAGTTCTTCCTCCTTTGGATTCTACAATAAAATGTTCTAAATTTGAACAAATCCCCTTTCACACCTCTATGTTCGATCTCATTGAAAAGTCATACCCTTTGAAACTCCTTGAAGATAATATTTCCGGATTTTTATCGAGAGTCTTCTTAGGTGATTTGGTCATTTAAGATGTAATTAACTATAGGGGCTTGCCCTTATAGGAAGCATGTCCGAACCCAGCTTAAAATAAATCCTATTTAATTCTTTATATTAAATAGTGGAATTTGTAGGCGAATACAAAGGTTTTGCAGATCAAACGTACGTTATATGTTCCTTAGTTTATTTTTTCGAGTCTCATCTTCAAGTCCTGTGTTTATCCTTTGGGATAGATACAGGATTTGAGGTATAGTGCTCTTTCATTTAAATTATGAAAAATATGGGGTCAGTTTGATTTCATATTTTTCTAAAACTAAATATATATGTAAATTAAAATGTCTTTCCGAAGCGGGCAACGAGATTTTGATTCCGGTGATTGACAGCTTCTTATGGGCAACACTCCCTCTAACCAAAAATAGCACCGGCAAGAGGATGATACTTAAGCCCAAAGTTGAGGATGACGTGATCATTCAATAAGGATACACATCACTTGAATCAAAACTTTTATTATCCACATTTCACTTATCATGATTCTCAAAGGCTTAGTAGTGACCTAGACTCGACACATAAACTCATTTGATTGGATTTAGAAGACAATACGATTGGTGATTAATATCTTTAAACACTACAAGCCTTACCTTAATGGTGGGCACCATAACCTTTAAATGACTTAAACTTGCCTTAGGGGCACTCACTCACATAACTCTTAAAGGGAACATCATATGATTGATCGAGTACCCTATCCTGAGGATAATTAAATTATCAGATCTCACTGAGCAATGGGGTAGTCACACTTCAGTCTCGGATGATTAATGGAACAATATGATAAGTCCAAAAATGAACTCAAAATTTTTCAAGAGATCTTCAAAATGGTCTAGGGTCATGCCTCGAGCAGTTTGAAATCCATTGGACATCCTGAAGGGTAAACTTGACTTATCATACTTTTGTTCTAAAATCACCTACTAGGATCTTCTGAGATTCAATAAAATCATAACTTGGGGTTCGGTAGCTAAACATTCATCTACTCTTGCAATTTAAATTCCTTGTAAAATTATATACATGCCCTGCAAGTACTGATTCAGGGGGTGGAGCGAGAAGAATCGGCAGGTGCGCTTTTAAATTAATGCATTAACCTTTCTGTACTTCTTCTCTTGAGCTTGCATGTTAAACAACGATATCATCCTGCATGAAAATCAAAACTGCTAGGATAGCCGTCAAACCAAAAGCAAAACTAAAATCAACTAAAAAAAATAAAAAAAAAAAAATCCCCCCACCACAACATTCAAAATATAAGATAACTTAAAATTTAACCACAAACATCACAAAAAAAGAATTTCAACTAAATTAAAACATCTTTATCAGATGATTAGGAATCTCTCGGAGGAGGTAACCTATGGTTGCTAACGAGACTTCCCAAGGTCTAAATGAAAGTACGGAATTCATTGAGTTGAGTTTAATAAATTTATTTGAAATAAGTGAATCCGAAACAAAATAATGGTACCGGAACGAGGGAATCATAGTATCTTATCCAGTGTAGCTCTAATTAACTTTAATTTGCCCCATAACATTTAATGACCATAACCATTTTAATATGCCCCATAACATTTAATGACCATAACCATTAGAACATCTGATTTGACATCATGACTTGACACATTAGAAAACTTAAACTCGTCAGGGCAAGGAGCTTGAAGCTAGCACTGTGGGCAGCAAGATCATCTTCAACTGCAAGAGGATCTACAACAGCATATCTTTCCTTAGAATTAAACAACAAACCATAGTATTTTGTGGTTGTCTACCTAGTGCAACATAAATCTTCAACCTCATCTTTAGTCTTTTGTATAGCTTTGTCGTACAATATAAGCTTAACTCGTTTTAAGATTCTGAGGTTGTCGTTCGTCACAACCTAAATCCTCACATCTTCCAGGCTATTTGTGTCATCATTTAACACTAATGTAAGCCCTAACAAATAAAATTGACAGGATGAAGCATTTAAATATTTCTTTCAAAAACTGAAACCAAACAATAGGATAGAATGGGAAGTCACTGAGGTTTTCCTCTAGATCTACGACATCATCTAGTTATTCCTTCTTTGGACTCTACAACAAAATATTCCAAATTGAGTCATCCCCCTTTCACACCCCTTTGTCCAATCTCATTGAAAAATTCTATCCTTTTGACCTCTTTGAAGATAATAATCTGGATTTTTATCAAGAGTTTTCTTAGGTGACTTTGGTTATCTAAAATGTAATTAACTATAGTGGCTTGCTCTTTAGGAACCTTTTTCGAACGCAGCTTAATACAAACTCTATTTAATTATTCCTAATAAATAAGGGAACATGTCGGCAAAAAAAATAGTTTATGCAAACCGAACAAATGTCATATATTTCTTAGTTCATCAGGATAGATACAGGGTTTGAAGTATAGGGCTCTTTCATTTTAACTCTAGATACAGGGTTTGAAGTATAGGGCTCTTTCATTTCAACTCTGACTCTGAAAGATATGAGATGAGTTTGATTTCATATTTTTCTAAACGTATATATGTATATATATGTAAATTAAATGTCTTTCTGAAGCGGGCGACGGGATTCCGATTTTGGCGGCCAACAGCTTTCAACGGGCAACTCCACACCCCAAAAATAGTGCTGACACTCCCTAAACCGCCTAATTAACTGTTTTATGCCCCCTTCTTCTCTATTAAATTTCCATGAATAAAAATGGAGCCAGCTTCTTCACATTTCTAAGTAGCCCAGAGATAGCAAAAGAGTAGAAGATTCATTCCAACTTAGAAATCATTGCCTTAAGAGCCATGGAGAGTAATAGGAAAAGTAATTTTGAAAATAAGAAGATGCATAAGGAAGCCCAAATATATTTGAATTATTTTCTTGCTTTGAGTTTGGAGCAGATTACAAACAAATTGGGGAAGATTAAAGAGGAGTTACTCCTTCTGCACAACATGTCGAGCGATGTATACCACCAGTATGAGCGCTTGGAGTGGCAGTTGAAACTTCAATTCGACCATATGGCGTGTTTCTAAGACTATCAAGTGATTATGTATAACAATATTAAGTGGATAGACGATAAAGTTGCTCCAGATTTTCTCCATACAAGAGTGGTGATGATAATGACGAGGAAGACGAATAAATTATTTTTCCTTTACTTTAGATCTTATATTTTGGATTTCCTTTATCAGTTACTTGATGTACTATTATTGGATTATTGTGTTTGTACTTTGATTAGTTTTTTTAGGTTTACATGAATGTTGTACTGTTGTGCTGCACCTTTTCATTTATGATATAATTTCTTACTTCTTGTTGCTCTAGTTTATATTGTTTGTGTGTTAGAGGTCATCACTTTATGCTTATATAGTTATACATTTTGATTAGATTTACAACTGCTCTACACCTGTCTTTACTACTTTTACCTGTACTATTCTCCTGTTTAAAACTTTCAAATTTCTTTCTTTCCTTCTTCATATTTATTATGAACTATACTATTTTAAATTAATAAAAAATTTAAGTTTGGGGGAATGGAGAAAAACTTCTTAAAACTAAACCTTATTTGTACTCAATAAACTATATTTTTAAAATTATTTAACATGACTTGTGGTATGTGGGGTTAGCTTTAGATAACTATATTTTTTATTTAATGAATGTCAAAGTAACCTTAAGTAAAAGTGTTAAAAAATAAAGGTGAGTTTTAGGGTTAAGATATTTAATATAAGAGTATAAGATTTTGCTTTTACTATTCAAAGAAAAGAAAATAATATTTCTGAAATATTAAGGATCTTAGATATACATTTAAAAATAAAGAATTGAGACTCTATTAAAAATCTTTTTCAAAGCTAATACACATGTATCAAGTAAAGAAATGTGAGAAGTTTTTAACTTAATAAGAGGATTGTGATATTCAAAATCATTAAAGGCTATCGGCTATAGTAATCCTCACATAAAAAGAAATGAAAATAAATGATTGAAAATGATCCTATAAAAAAAGAAAAGTAAAATCAAAAGAAAAAAAGCAAAAAGAAAAAAATACAAATATGTGAGGAGAAGCTTGAGGAGATGTCTAACCAAAAATCTGTTTTACTTGAATCATTTTAAGAAATGGGACTTAATTACATTTCTCAACTTATTTTTAAAAATATTAGCATATTTATTAATAGATTTCTCGTGAAATTTTTTTTCTTGTAATTCTTCTAAGCATCCTCAGCATGACAGATCATAGTTATTCTTGAAATGAATAAAAAATCAGAACTCTTAGATTTAAATACTAGATATTTTACATTTTAGTTTTAACCTGAGTTATTTAAATTTTTTTTTCTAAAGTTTCATTATTGCATTTATAAGACAAAAACTTAAAAATCTTTTAGTAAAACTCATTACCATAAGTTATGAATTTTTACATAGTACAAGGAGTTATTTGAGAACTAGTAACATATAAATTATGGGGAATTTATACACCTTAAAATTATCTAATATACAGTTAATATTCATTTTATGCATAATTTAGATGATATTGTACTTTAAAGGAAGGTATTTTGCATGTTTTTGGTTTCAAGTACAAGAAATGGATGTTTAGAGAAAATGAGAGCAAAAATGGAGCAAAATGACACAACATCATATGGTGCCATAGTGCCAGCCTTTGGAGCCATATCACCAGCTATTCAACGTGATGGGTGCCACTAGACCATACAGCGGTGCCATCGCGTCATAGTGTGGCGCCATTACTCCAGAAGCAGTTTCTCTAGAAGATGCAATGAATCTGAAGTAATTTTGGAGGGGTTCTTGAAGTGACCCTTAGTTATTATTGGGAGATCTCTTAAAAGGGGTTCATGGTAGAACAAAAATGAAGACTTTAAGGGGACTTTTAAGAGAGTTAGAGAGTCTAGGAAGGGTGCATGAGCTCATATTTGAGGCGGTTTGTCTTGTGTAAGAAGAGTTCGTAGATTGCTTGAAGGAAACTTCAAGAGTTGCATGGAGATAAGACATAAGCTAAGTATTTTGTATTTGTATTTGAGTTTTTGTTTTGAATACTTGACCTTCAATACAATTCATGTCTTGTTATGCTATCTCCATGAATTTTGAATAGTTTTCTATCTTTCTCCTTACATATAGAAATTAATCTTGGTGGATGATAATGATTTAAAGATTTCTTTTTTATTTTAAATATTGCAATGAAATTTTCACCGATTCTTCACTGACTTTGCAAATTGGTCACTTGTGAGGTTAAAATCTATTGATAATTATAATGACCCAAGAGGGATATGATTTCAGCCAACTTGTGAATGCCGCACCCACCTTACGAGGAGGGTGGTCACAATCTAAGGAGAGTGCAAATAGATGGTGAGATAAGTTTTGATGGGTGTAGAATTAATGTTTCTAGGGTGACCTGCTAGACTTTTTTGTCAATTCAATCTTGAGGTTGGATCTAAAGGTCCATAGTAAGTCATATAGAAAGGGCACAGTGGGTAATCTTATTGTGAGAGGCTAAAATGTACTCAACTCTACTCCACAAGGTGGAACAAACTTAAGGTTAACAAATGTTTTTTGCAAGCAACGAGAGGGGATAAAGAATAGGTACGCTCCTATTTGTCACAATACATCATTTTATATTCTTAATCATTCAAATTCTACACTATTTAAGATCTCTTTGCAAGTGGAAAGATCTTTACTTAATATTCAAAATCTTTTTTATTAGTTATTTAAACTTTGTTCTTACTTTCTGCTTAATTTTAGATTGTACATAAATTTAGTTTCAATCCTTTACAAATATTTTGACACCATTCTTTTATCATATTTATCTATAAATTAGATAAAATATTTATAAATCATTATTAAATAGTTACAGCTTCTCTCTGGGTTTGATACTGTGGATTTCAAAGAAAGTCCTTGTTGACCTCATTTTTGGTTTTTGTCTAGATTTTCCTTTTTATTAGCCTATGGTCTAGTCATAAGTCTTTTCTATTGACTATTCCTAGAAAACTAGAAAAGGAACCATCACCATTACAAATTCTAAACTCCTCTTTACTCAACTTGATGCTTCACATATTGGTCATAACCTCTAGCACTTAGTAGGTGGGGTCATTATGAGGGAGCTCAAGGAGAGTTCCCATATGACTGTTGGATCTTAGGGTTGACCCTGGGTGTTGGTTTAGAACTAAGGCACTCACCAGCAATCACCTCACTCACAACCACTCACAAGCACAAACCAAAATTTCTTGACCTTGATCCCTTAATCTTTTGGAATACTCATGTAGATGGTCCCCTAAACCCATTGGCCCTAGGCTAGGGTTTAGCTAAGGTCAGTACATAGAGGACCCAAAATGGGATTTCTATTGGTCCATGGCTTATTTATGGTGGTTGGCACCCCAACTCTGCCAAAATGCCCAACTAAACCTTTTGCCCCTAAACTCCACCAAATTACGTAGATACCCTTGGGACCCTAAATTTGGCCAAAATTCCCAAGTTTACCAAAAATACCCAAATTTATTCAAAAATTATTTCAAACCTTGTGAAAACACCCAAATTACCGAAAATCACCAAAATATACCAAATTACTAAAATGCCCCTCCAAAATAACAAAATGCCCCCCCCTAGCCCAAAAATCCAAAAAATCCCAAAAAAAATCCCAAAAATTTCGGAAATACTCAAAATATTCCCAATTCTACTTTTCTCAACTATCACATAACCCAGTTTAGCCAATTTGACCATCTTTGACCAAAACCCCCAAATTCCCCTTAAGGGGCCAAATCTCCCCAAATCCACTTCAAATGTCCATCAAATTGGTACCAATTTCCCCCAATTTCAATTATAAACTAAAATTAACCTTTAATATGACCAATCTAAACCAAATTCAAGCCCAATTGGCTCTTACTTTGAGCCCAATTTTGATCAAAATCAAAAGCCCCAAGTTTGGCCACATGACCTAATCTCACCCAATTAAACTTATAGCCCTCTCAATTTGCCACAATTCATATTTAAAACTATTCATAACACTCCTAAATATCAAACTTGACCTTTAATTAGCCTTGGTAAAGCCTCAATTTCATTTAATTTTGACTTAAGTGCAAAAGCCCCAAAATTTTCCCCCAAATTGGCTAAGCCTCCAAATTTCACCAAATTGATTGCCTTAACCCCAAAATTGGCACCCAATTTATGTTGAAAACTCTTTATGATGTTCTTATTGATAATTTTCAAAAATCAATTTGGACTTAGCCCAAGGCTAGCTCAATCTAGACCCAAGTCTAGCCCATCATGCCCAAAATGACCAACTATCCAAAATCGTCTAAATTGACCCCCCCCCCAATTGAACTCAAAATCCTTCCAATCCTTCACCAAAATTGTTCATTACAATCATATATATCAAATTCATCAATAAATTAAGCAATTGACATGGCTAGCCTATCCCAAACCCAAGTTTTTGTCATTTGAACCCACAATGGACCCATGCACTAAAATTAGCCTAACCACCCTAAAGCCACCAAATTAATGACTCCACAACCATTAGTTGGACCCTAGTGACCAAGCTAAACCCCATAAGCTAAGCCATGGACATGCCATGGACCAAAGGTCCCCTAAATCAAGGGATTTTGATTCCATGTTTGCTTAAGCCTTGGATAATTTTGTTAAAACTAAACCTCAACTAACTTAATTGCTTTGACAGGTTCCCCTAGCTCACCTAACCACCTAGCCACCTCCCCTGGCCTGGCCGGCCGGCCTAGTCATTGGAGAAGCCTAAATCTAAGGCCACCCTCTCTTAAACTTTACCTAATTCAAACCTAGAGGTCAGTTAACCCAATTCAAATTTTAGAGCCCATCTGCCCTCCACCTAAGCATCACATTGCACCCAAACATTGACCATGACAACCACCCCAAGCCCATTTTTATAAAAGCTCCCATCCACGACCATGGAAGGAGAGTTGAAATATTCTCATAGAGAGGCATCCAAATTGCTCACAGTGACTCTTTGAAACCTCCTCAGCTCAAGCCAGCCACTTTCCTCCACTGATTCCCACTCTGGAAGCTCAATTTTGAGCTCAAACTTCTGCCTAAAACCAGGATGGAGCTCAATACACCTCCACATTCCACAAAACTCAAATTAAACTTACCCACACCTTCACCACAGTGAAAGAAGGAGAAGCCCCATTAAATTCTCCTTCTAGAGAGACCCTAGCATGGCTCTAGACCAACACTTGAAATTGAGGTTGGTCAAATTCATACCTAGACCTTTCACCACAGTATGAGGCTCAATCTCTAACCTCCTTAGACCTCAACAAACATGTCAAGCACCTCTGATTGAAACTTCCCTTCTCAAAGCAAAGGTATTGAACTCCCTCTCTTCCCGAGCCTATTTTGATTCTCCATTTGATTAGGCTTAATTTCATGGTTCTTAACCGTGTATATATGTTCCTATAGTCTAGACGATCATTTTAAAAAAAAACTAATTCAATTTGGTTGAGAAATGAGGGATATATCAAGCCTTGAAGATGGACGGTTCTCGGGCTAGGCCATTGGGGACGATGACAAAGAGTCGTCGGATGAGATCAAGCCGGAAAGCGCTCCCTTACATGAACAGCGGGCTAGTCCCCGCTGAGGTGGATGGCGGCGTCAAATAGGAGCGCGCCGCGTGGAGCTTCGGAGCCTCCGTAGGTTGACATGGCGCCACACATTTAAATTGATAAATAGCGATAATGCTGCGTGTTCGAATAGAAAAAGATGAATTTTTTATTTATTTAAATTTTCATAACTTTAAAAAATCATATCTTTGTGTAGAAAAATCATAAAAATAGAATAAAAATACCCTAGTGCTTAGTGAACAGAGGAAAACAATGTGGAAATGGTTTGAAGTTTCTTTGATGCATGTTTTATTTTTAATTAATTAAATACTATTTTGAGTCTTTTGATTCTCGATGCATGTAGACATTTCACCATGACTTTAAATTTAGCATGTTGTTACCTCTATCTTAGGGAACATTCCCTGATTTTTCTAAAGTCAGAGGAAATCTCTAGACAGAGATCCATATTTTTCAAGTTTATGTCTATTATTTGCATAAATTAATCATAATAATTAACATGTTGCTTAAAAAAATTTTGGAAGGTTTGTTATGACCAGAGAACTCTTTGGAAAATATTTCATGGGTTAAGTCACTAAGAATGCACCTAATTTCCACCAACCCTAAAACATAAATAAAATTAATTTTACGTAATACAAACATCTAAATAAGTTAATTTTTAATCTCCACTAAGATTCAAAGTTCAGAGAACTCCCCATAAAAATTTCAAAATATTTGGAGCTCATTTAATAACTCAAATTAATTTTCTACGTTAAATGACATTTTTGACACTAAAATGATTTTTAATAACCAAAATATAACCCAAAAAATTATGAAAACTAGTTTTTGAGTTCTCTGTGATTAGAAATATTTTCTAAAAATAAAATGGTATTTAAAATAAAAACTTCATTTTTAGCCTATTTTTAAATATTTTAGATAATTAAAAATGATAAAAATCATAAAAGTAATAAAATTTATGAAAATGTTCTAAATTATTTCTTAAGCACTTAAGAACAATTGAAATATTTTTTTCTTAATTTTATAAGTGAAGATATTGAATTTTAAAGCTTAAAATAATTTTTAAGGCTAAAAATGGATTTTCACCAAAATAATTCTAATAAATCAAACAAAAACAAAAAAAATGTAAAATTAGCTTCTCTAGGTTCTCTGATCTCAGGGAGATTTTTTCAAAAATATAAAACTTAATTTTCCACAGTTAAAATATTTTATAATTAATAAATACTTCAGAAATTAAAATTATTCTTAAAATTCATATATAATTTAATAAATCTTGAAATTTGTTCCAATTAGTTCTCTAATCTAAGTATACCTCCAATAAAAATTGTAAGGGATTAGGCTATGTCTTGGTAAGGTTATGGAATTCTCTTTGAAAAATCCTTTTTTTTGCATAAAAAATAATTATTTAAATTAAATTAAATTTTGAAAAATCACATTTTCTCCTTTGATGTCTTAGTTGACCTATGAGTGAGTTGGGATAAAAATACCAAAGTCATTTGAATTAAATTTGATAAATTATGAAGTGATAGAGCCTAGGGGCAAAAATGTAATTTTGGAAATTTAACCTTAATTAAACATTTAGGCTTAATTCAAAGAGGGAAAAGGGTAACCTCTGATTTTAACTAACTTATTTGGATGATTGAAACATAAGGGAATTAATTGGTAGAAACTAATCTCACTTTTGTTAATTAAAAGATAAAATTGTAATTTTCTAAAATTGTTAAAGTTTGGATGTTCATTAAATTAAATAACCTTAAACTTAGGGGTATGACTTTGGAAGTTGATAACTCACTAATTTAATACCCGTATTTGAGGTTTAAATGATTTTCAAAAGTAATAAAAATGAATCATCATCACTTAAAATTTTAATCTTTTTCAAAAATAACTAAAACATCCACCAAAACCTTAAGGGCTTAGTAGTGACCTAGGCTAAATCAAATATGATTAATGAGGATTAGAAAAGTGAACATAATTAAAATTGAACATCTTTAAAACACTACAAGCCCAAATTAAAAAGTTGGCTAAATGTCTTTGATAGCATTAACTTGTCTCTTCAAGGGTTTTCACCCACATAATTTATAAATTAAATCACAAATGATAATTACCCTACTCTTAGGGGTAATTGAAACATCATTGTTCATTAAGCATTAAAGATTTTTATAGGGTGGATTTATTAAGCAACATAATAAGTTTAAATGAGCTCGAGACATTTTTACCAGGTAGTGAGAGGGAAGCATGAACATGCTTTTTCCTCTAGACCTGTTGGATACCTCGGAGGTCCACTAAACTTAATATGTTTTAAACTTAATATGTTTTTAATATGTTTTTCTTAATAAAAATCATCCATAATCAAATTAATAGGGACCCACCAAGATATGACCTAGGTTTAGGTAGGTCACCAAAACTTTACTGTCCTGCTTCATATAAAATGCCCTAACATGCATTTTGAGTTTCAGGTGGTGGAACGAGAAGACTCGCCAGGTATGTTTTTTATAGTTACAGTGTCGTCATTCTTGTACTTTCATACTGTACTTTTTATGCTTATAAATCTTACATGCTAAACAATGGTGTCACCCTGCATGAAAACTAAAACTGTTAAAACTGTTAGGATAGCCACCAAAACTAAAACTAAAAACAACCAAGAAAAAATTCCCCGCCACAACATTCAAAATATAAAACAACTCAAAATTTAATCACAAACATCACACAAAATCACAACAACAACTAAATTAAGACGTCTCTATCAGATGATTGGGAATCTCTCGGAGGAGGTAACCTACGGTTGCTAACAAGGCTTCCTACGGTATAAATGAAATTATGGAACTCATTAAGTTGAGTAGTAAATTCATTTCGAATAAGTGAATCCAATAGAAAATATTGGTGTTGGAACGAGGGAACCGTAGGATCCTAATCATTGTCGCTCTAATCAAGTTTAATATCCTCCATAAAATTTAAAGAACTACAACCATAGGGTCATCTGATTTGACATCATAACTTGACACCCTATAAAACTTAAACTCTTCACGGCAAGGAGCTCGGAGCTAGCATTGTGGGCAGCACGACTATCTTCAACAGCAAAACTTGTCTTCCCCATCTAAACCATTTCCTTCGTTAGAATTAAACAAGTCATAGGACTTCAAGTTGCCTATGCAACATAAATCCTCAATTCATCTTTAGGCCTCTGTACAACCATGATGTATAATATAAACCCTAACTCGTCATTGGATTCCGAGATTATCGTTCGTCACGACTTAAATCCTCACATCTTCCAGGCTATTTGTGTGAACATTCCACACAAATGTAAGCCCTAACAAATAAAATTGATAGGATGAAACACCTAAATATTTCTCCTCAAAACTAAAGCCAAACCATAGGATAGACCGGGAAGTCATCGAGGTTCTCCTTCGGATCCATGACATCCCCTAGTTCTTCCTCCTTTGGATTCCAAAAACAAAATGCTCCGAATTTGAGTGAATCTCATTTCACAACTCTCTGTCCGATCTCGTTGAACAATCCTATCCTCTTGAAATCCTTTAAGATAATATTTTCTAATTTTTATCGAAAGTTTTCTTAGGTGGCTTTGGTCATTTAAGATGTAATTAACTATGGGGGCTTGCCCTTATAAAATAATTTTCCGAACCCAGCTTAATATAAACCTTATAGAATTCCTCATATTAAATAGGGGAAATTGTCGGCAAATAAAACGGTTTCGAAGACCAAACGGACGTCATATATTTCTCAGTTTATATGATTGAACTAGTCTTGTGTTTATCCTTCGAGATAGATACATGGTTTGAGGTACAACGCTCTTTCATTTAAACTATGAAAAATATGGGGTCAGTTTGATTTCAAATTTTTCTAAACATTAAAATGTCCTTCCGAAGCGGGCGACGAGATTTCAATTCCGGTGACCGACAGCTTCTTAAAGGCAACTCCCCCAAACCAAAAATAGTGCCGACAGTCCTATATTACTTGAAACAATACCTATACTTGTGTAGTATTCCTAGTGTGAAGGCTTATTATTTCTTTTCTAACTCATTTTATTTATTCAAACTAGCCGCTAAATACAATTTGGGCCAATTTTTTAACAATCAATCTTTTGAACAATATATATCTGCATAATTGCGGGTCAGGTTATGATCCAATCTTTTTTCTTTACTTCTTTATAGTTTTACCTCTGACTAGTACGTAATTTAAGATTAATTCCTCTATGAGTATCATTCCTTAGTTTAGTAACTTAGGATCTAGTATATCAATTATATGCATCCATCAATCCAACTCAGGTCTGTTGATTTTACTATCTACAGTTGACTTAGTAGAACAACATCTGGACTTGTAAAAGTCTAATGGCTTCATCACAAGTTTAGTCATTGAAGACACTAATAAAAGTCTAATGATCCAATCTATCCTAATATATGCGCCCACAATCTACTTCGTGTTTGTTGATTGTAATATGTGATAGGTGATTCAATAAATTATCCCCTTAACTAGTAAATTTATGTTTGGATCAAGACTTAGTGATCTTGTCCCTTATTTAGTCATTGAAAATCTAAAAATAAATATTTATGTATATTCTATCTCACTATAGGCATCGATGGATCTGCTCCAAGACCGTTGATCGTCTTATGCCATAAATTAATCAATGGATAACTACCTTGTTTTGTAAGTCCAAGTTTGGATCACTAATGCCCCAACATTAGCAATCATTAAAATCACAAATTGAAATTTTACTATCCAGTACACAGTTCGATGCTATGTTTAATGATTCTACCGTGACATATTATATATAAAAATTAAATATTTATTCAAAATTTTAATTTGTTTACTATCTTTTTAAGAAACATCAGGTATAAAAAAAAATTAAATCTATATTAAAAACTAGGTACACATACAATTCGCTACCTACTTCAACTAGTATAAACTAACCAAATATAAATTATGTACAATCATTAAAAAAATTATGAAAGTTATGTATGAACTTATATGAAAGCTCTCCTCAAACTCAAACCCAATACGAAGAACTTATGGTTAAACAAAGCCAAATTCATTCTATGATACTCAAACTCAGCTCCGCTAGATTAGAACCAAATTCATGGACAAAATTACATTCAATATATTTTTGTAAGAACAAGAATTAAATGTTAAACATTAAAAGATAAATAAATAAAATAGAATGCATTTAAACATCAATAGAAATATATGAATAAAGACAAGTACTGTTTTTTATGCTTAACTATTTTCTATCTTCGAAAAATTTATAACATGCTGTTCACAGCACATACTGAGGACGATCCGAATACGAAGATGAAGATCAAATCATAACTATCCCGACGGTCGTCCAACGTACGATTACCGCACTTAGTAATTTCGCATATACTTAGCATATTTTTTAAACTATATTATCACAGCCGATCCCTTTTTTTATTGTTTTTTTTTTCCATACTTGCACACAGCTTAAGATTCACCGCTACTGAGAAAATCAAAAGACAACCACCAATTGTCTGCTATCACATGCCTCTCATCTTGGAAGCCTTCTCGACTCTGACGGTAGCCTTTACTGTAGCTGATTTCCTCGCATTCAACATCCTCTCCACCATTGAACTCCCAATCACCACACCACTGTGGTTGCCTCCCCTCTTCTCGTTTCCGTTCTCTTCCAACTCCCGTTGTCTAGTCTTCGTAACACTCGGCGATCGTCTTTGCTCCGCCGAACCCATGGCTGTAACCTTTGGCCTCGATCTTGTTGCTGACGTTGTTCGTCCAGGCACCGCAGAGGTGATCAAGTTTGGTGGCGCCTCAGCAGGGAAATCCGACAGGTTTGCTGGGAAACGAGATCGAACCAGAGGGGAAACGGTTCTGCTGTTTGGTTTGGATTCCAGATTCTGCTTTGCAGGAGCTTCTTTAGTGGTTTTCCTTGTAGGTTTTTCCATTAGCTTTGGAACACCTTTGCTTTTCATGAGTTTTGAATCCGGACTTGCGGGTCGAGAAGCGGCCGTAGTTACCGATGCGGAGCTTGGAGATGTCGATCTAGGTTTGTTTACAACTGATTTGACCTGCAATATTTCATGATAATGGGTCGCTGGATATATTTAGACAGAATGAAGATAATATATCAAGGAAATGCTTCTTAAGGAGTACTGCATTTATACATGTCGAGTTGGGGGTTTGGGATCCGGCTTCTTATTAGTGGACCCTTCTTTGCCGAATCTGTTGATGGATCTTTCAACTCGTTTGGGATCTTCCTTCTCACGAACTATGGTGGCTGCTTTGCGGATTGAAGGCAGTCTCGGAGTCAAATCCGGAGTTTCTGGCCGCGAGGAAGCGGCCGTAGAGGTGGCCGCGAGGAGGCGGCCGTAGAGGCTACAGACAGTGAGCCGGGGGATTTTGGTCTTAGTTTTGGCTCTTCTTTTCTTCTCAAGAACTACAATTATTAGATTAATTTAGAAACCAAGAACAGTTTTGGTTAAAAAATGTAATTCGATCTCGTTAAATTAGTTGGCTTGGCAATTATTAGATCCGTTTGGGGGAGCTTATATCGTTTGGTTCGCACGTTTTACCAGTTTATTCGAAACTACATTTAGGTTTTTACACTAAATGTGGACCGCGGGTCGACCTCTGCGACCGGCGGCCGCCTCGCGAGCCGCGTTTCAGGATAAACAGCTTATCCTGAAACGCACAAGCTGCCCCAAACAGACCCTTAATAAAACTAAAAAAAACAAAAAAATTAAAATTCAAACTTAAGTAAATAAAGTAGAACATGTACTCTTCCAGGTTGAAGTGGCTTGGCGGATGGCCCCTTGTCTGATTCCTTGGCGAATCTTTGAGATGCAAATCTAGGTGTCGCAATTGGTGTTGTAATTGACCTAGGAGGTGATAAGGGATATCGATCCGTATCAGGACTCTCGGGTCGGGAAGATGATGCTGATCCAAAGGACGACACGGAAGTTGCAATTGGTGGTTTTGATCTTGTTTTTGACTCCATTATTTCTAAAAACTGACAAGTTTGTTTGAGTAATTTTATATTAGTTCGAGTAAGTGGATTGGCAAGGCATGCATGCAGATGGGGGTGTAAATGACTCGAACACGAGCTAGCCCAGGATTAGCTCGTGTTCGGCTCGTTTATATAAGTCTGTTTGTTTTCAGCTCGTTTGCTTAGCGAGCCCTTAGCTAGCCGTTCACGAACAAAAAATCGTTTTGGCAGGTAAAATTTAAAAATTATTATTTATATTAAAACAACATTTGAATTTAATTTAATAATTTTTATTTTATTTTCTTTATTAATATTTATAATTAATTATAAATCTTTGTAGTTTTGTAGTCAATTAATTTTTTTTAAAAATAATACTCATCAATATATATATATATATTGATCAGTAGTATTTCAAGCCAAAATGAGCCGTACACGAACGAACAAATTTTTGTTTGTGTTTGGCTTGTTAACTTAGCGAACGAACTGAACACGAGCTTCTTATCGAATCGGTTTGGCTTGTTAACTTAGCGAACGAACTGAACACGTGCTTCTTATCGAATCGAATAGGAGCTGTTTGCGAGCAACGAGCCGTTTTGACAGCCCTACTGTCCTACATGCAGATTTGTATTATTTACGTGAATTTCAAAATTATTCTCAACTTAAATTTCCTCAATTGCTAAAATAAGTGCTAATTAAGAAAAGCAAACGCCCACCCTTGATGGTTTAAGCGGTGGGATGATGGGAAGTTCCTTGTGGATTATCATGTGAGGACTATTGCTTTGGCCAACATCCATCTCAAGCGATTGGAATAAAGGCGTTGCAGGTGGAGTTTTGAGCCTGCCGCCAAAACAACAAAAAAAAGGTTTAGTAGTTATGACGGAAAAAATTTTCGGTCGCTGATAATTAAAAAAAATTTAAAAGAAAAACTCTTATTATTCATCCGAACATTTAAAATCTAATGTTTAAAAATTTTGTGAATATTCTAACCTACTTTTTAGCCTTTATTAAATTGCTAGGACTTTGATAAGGCTGCGAAAATGGCACCAAAAAACTTTCTGGAGCTCATCCGCACCAGTTCTTTAGGCATTAATATCAGCGCTAGTTCATTTTTAAAGTTTTGTAAAATTTTTTATCTAAATTGAAGAAACTTTCCTAATATTATAGAGAGATTAATATTGATAAAAAGGATTATCTCACCAATCATAATCATTCTTTTCGTTTTCGTTTACATTAGCATCACCCTTTTTCGCAGCAGAAATTTTGAAGACGACCGAATTTCCTGCATTCATAAATTTCATAAGTTTTTATATAAGCGAGACAATTAATGTTTGACTGAAACAAATGTCGAACAATTTAGTGGAGAAATTTTGCAGATTTTCTTTTGGGTATAACTTTTAATTCTATTATAAAGGAGAAATGGTCAATCTTTTGTACACTAGACAAGAAACAGTGCCGCAGTTGATAGTAGATTAACTGGAGAAGCTACAGCATAATTCTTTTTGCGGAAAACTCGAGCAACGAAAGCTCTACCTCTAATCACGATAAATTTCCACTTTCCTTGCTTGCCTTCACAGCTGATTATATGAACAATTTTTAGCCTATCCAAATTACCTTTCCATCTGTTATTAGGCCAAAATAAAGTGCAATTGATGGACTACTGCCAATATTATAAAAGTGTTCGCTCAACTTACGATGACCTTAGCAAGCACCCATAAATAAGGTTCACAAGTTAAACACATTTTTTTTTAATTATATACAATTGACAAAGAATTCACTCCTCTAAACATGCCCAAATAATGATAATTGAAAATCTTCACAAAAGGAACCAACTAGCTCATAAGACAAAGGGCATATCGAAGTAACATAATATTTGGAGAGGGAGGATAAATTGGAGGGTAACTTCTTTCATGTTCACTATCAACTTTGAATTGAATTATTATTCAAGTCACATTGGCCTAGTAGTTGAAAGCTCTGTTTTTCAACCAACAGGTATTGGGTTCAAGGTCTTGCATAAGCAATGCACATGTATTCTATATGTGCAACATCACCCATAGCTCTAGTAGCAAAATCATCCACTTGGTTTTTTATGAGCTTTGTTTTTAATCTTCACCATCTACTTTGAGGATTGTCATCCATAAAGGTTGAATATTGTGCATTAGCCACTAAAGCAATGAACATTTTTTGGTTGAGGAGATTATTACCAGAATTTAAAAATCCCATACCTCAACCAACTAACCTTTATTACAACATCATCTACATAATATCCTTGCAAATAATCTAATGTTTCAAGGATTACAAACTCCATATGAAAATTTCTACAAGTCAAAGCGAAGTTATCCGTCAAGCCTTGGACATTTAAATGGAGTGGTGCTAATAATGATTATTGTCAATGTTCACATAAACACTCAAACAGCTCACAGGACAAAGGACATATAACAAAAGTATCCAGCCATGAATACATTATATGGAAAATCATGAATCCTGACCCTCTAAATGTGACCGCTTCTTTAATTCTCACCATCAACTCCAAATTGAATTATTCTCTAGTGTTCTGCGAGTTCAATAAACACATTATATCCCCTGTATTAGATAGATCAAGTAGAAATTCTCTTGTACACCTTATCCTTGCTCATCTATTTTTCTTCTACTTTTACACTTCATATGATTTACATTCCGAACTTTTCTTCCCTCAAAATTAATTATAACCTTCATGGAACACTCTTTTCACACGAAGGGATCAACCAAGTATCCTACAAACCTAATTCACTAAACCAAAACTTTTAAACAAAATCTTCTGTAACGATTTCAAATCCTATTTACAGGTAATGTTTCTACGTGTTCCACAAATAGCATCAGATTCAACACAAATAGCATCAGATTCAACATCCCAATAAGTGTGATCAGAATTGATGTACTAAATCTAAGAACGGCGTCATAAAGCAACCCAGAATAGAGAATGATCGTTGCAAACATATGAATCTATGGTTTCACATATGATCAGCTCACCACAACAATGATCATTCAGAATGATCTAAAGAAACTTCCAATGTATTCTGCTAGCATACCTCACAATCTCCTCAGCAGAGCAGAGCAGTCACCTCTCCTGTACATCTCGGACATCTCATCCCGAGAACAGTTGCATGTTTCTTCAAATATCCAAAGAATTATTTGTTCTGTCCTAATTTATTATACATGTTTTCAATCAGTCTGCAGACTAAAAGGATTTGATTTTCAACTAATATAGTATTCAATCTTCTTCCTCTATTTCAAAATTCTAATACAATAATCTATTGCCTCAAAAGAAAAAAATTTATAAAAGAGTAATCAGAAACAGAACTGCACTTCTAATTCATGAATAATCTGCGAATCAGAAATTAGAAAGTTCGAAAGCATTTCAAATACTACTATTTTAACATAAGTTGAATATTCACAGCAGGCTACGGTTCCATAATCAGATCATCTCTTAATTTCTTCAGATCAAAGAGACATAGATCGCCTTACAAAACATGATTATTTCCTATGAGTCTCATGAAATAATCGTAACTAGGCAAATACAAACATACGTAGAGCAAACTCAAATTAAAATTAAAACAGAAAATTCATCATATTGTTTGGCGATCATTTACCATCAACTGGCACGAGCTCTGTGGATACCGATTCGAGGAGATTCATGTTCTTCTCTCTCTCTCGCTTAAAGAGCTCCCGGAAAAGTGAGAGCTCCTCATCGCGCTCCTTCTTTGCGCTCGTCGGCGGAAAGAACCTCAGGCGACCGGCGCTCATTGACACCAAAACGAGCAGAAATGAACTGCCTATGGAGAAGGCAGGTTGGAATGGAAGAAAGAGGAGAAAGAAATAGACATGAGAAGGAATGGGCAGAAGAAGATATCAATGTGGCGGAAGCAGTTCAACATGGCCGGCAAAATACTCGGTGACAAAACTGGGATTGGCATGATTTTGGACTGGGTAGCAAATCATTCTCATGCGAGCATTTGGAGGATTTCAGGGAACCATGAATGAATGCCGGCCGGACCGGGACTCAGCTGCTTGACACCTGTATAAACGATTTTTCTCCAAGCTAAACTTTAACAGAGGATCATATCTTATTAAAATTTAAACAAATTAATATGATTACATATATTAAAAAAAATAGCAGTAGTAATGTTAAGTTTGTTTTTTTTCTTCCCTCGAAAATCTTTGGTGTAAATATGAGTTACGTTTTTTTTTTTTAAATTAACAAAAAAGTAATACATTACCCTTTCCCCGAAAGCGTAGCTTAACATTTGCTTATGTTAAACAATAAAGGTTAACCCATAAGTAGGATTTTAACTTCAACGATTCTGCGACGAGGCACAAAATAAATATTTCTTGAATAGTATTTTATTAAACATTATTCATAATACACAGGTTTGACATGATCAAACACAGACATCTACGAAAATTTTATTAAAAATAAAATAAAATAAGATTTTTTAAAAACTTTTTGGAAGCCTTCTGGATTTTAGCTGTAAATAATTTTTAATGAGGATAATGAATTTCAATGAGATGAAAGAAATGTTAGCTGTACACTATGACAATAACATTCACATGTGATTGAATTTGCAACCAGGGATTAGTGCTAGTTTCTAACAATAACATCTTGCAAGGTGCTTGCGACGACCAGGTTTGCCTGATATTTAAGTGATTTTTAACAGCGCTTTGTGAGCAATTGTGACTCGTAATAAAAACCTAAATTAAATCCAAAACTCTATGTTGATTCACAGGAGCGCAAAAGTGGTGAATTGTTCTTTTTTAATTTTTTCATAACACAAACATTCTCTTCACATGCAACAAATAATGGACAGAAATTATTTTACATCCATCTCATAATTGTAATAGGAACAAAAAAAAAAAAAATAAATATAAAAATGTTAGATTAAAATAATGTCATTAGTTAATGTCATTTTATCTTTGTTTGAATTAAAACGTCAAAAGAAAATATTTTTAGATCCGTATTTATTTTAATTTAATTTTTTTACTAATTAATATTTTTTTTGTAATTACAACTTGCCATAAGAGAGCTACTCATTCAAACTACTAATACCCTAAAACACTCAAAACAATGTCAAGATTAAAACGGCGAAAAGAGAAATTCAACGTATGGGCCTGAAGTGAACCCCATAACAAGTCAACCAGACTGGACGAGCCTATTGAATATACCACCCCACCAACTTTGATTGAGTCAAATGAGTGGATTCAACATGCCTCTATAGTAGAAGAAGCCAATCACTGAACTAGGCAAACTCAGTCTTCAATCCACCTAAAGCCTTTTCAACTCCACCAATTATGTTTGAGTTTAGCTGATTTAGTATAAATAGAAGCATAGGGAACCCTTATCTCTAGAAGACCCTCTAAATGTTGTGAAGGCATACATTGTGACAACAAAAAAAATGATCACATTACTGTGCAAGGAGATTACAAGGAGTTTCTTCTATAAAAAAATGTGATGAACATCAATTTAACTCTCGTTAAAGAGCGAAAACAAGTGATAGTACACATTTGTCTGATGAACTCTCATTAGCAGTATTGGGCACGTAATCCTCCATAGTTATTGGAAAATTCATAAATGGACTTCTATGGTTAACTTCTACCGCAAGAAACTATTTTTCTCCGTAAAAGTTTAAGAGGCACATTCAGATTTAATTTGCCATAGATTTCTTTACAAGGAGGATGCTTCTCTCTTTCAGGGACTACCCATACATTTTCATGTATAAAATCAACTTCAAAAAAGCTAGAGTTGATGATAAAAAAAAATGTTTTTTTCAGATTTTACATTGTATTAAAAAATAAATTTAATGTCATTTGATCCATACATCTATCGTAGCTATGTAATCGTCAACAAATAGCTCAAGCAACATTGGTCTACACTAGTAAGGGCATCAACAACTTTACCACAGGGCACTAATCATCTACAATCGAGCCCATAAATTGGGCTTACCATAAGGTATCCACACAGATAGATGGAAAAAAAAAATTAACCAATTCACATGTTGGAGTTGAGTTCTCTTTTGATGGTTTCATCACTTTCTTATTCCATTTTTACTCACCTTCTCACTTGCACTCACCATAGAAGTATTTTTGTTATTTCACGATAAAAAATGTTAATATGCTCGTTTGGAATATTCACCACCTGTATATATTGAGGGAACAAAAAGAAAAAGAAGAGATTGATAATAACTGATGTGGTGGATGAAAGTAAATAAATTGACATTCTATCACACTATGTATAGGGGATAAAAAACATCATTGGAGTTATTCAAACATAAAATTTGTAAATATAATACATTTTAATGTGTTATAAACCAATTGTTGAATTTTTATGATTTTATTCAATTCTTCATTTACAACTTCACTTTCAAATAGATTAGATAATTATAATACCTAAATTGTATAACTGAAATATGGCTGTATCAAATTTAGATCATGATTAAAATGATGATAAGGACGACTTGCATGATTTTGATCATGGCTTTCCATGCTAGGATTGATGATTTGCCTACTAAGAGTTGTAGGTGCAAGTTACATAATTTACATCATCAACTCTTCCATTGAGCTGATGTTGCTAAACTAATGAGGTGACTAGAACAATTTTGTGATCTTTGGACCAACTTAATAATAGAGGGTCAAATTAACATCAAGGCCAAATTTGCATAAGTGATGAGTTATTACTAGTAGTTGAGTAGATTGGTGAGGATGTGGTCAAACAAATACACATACGAAGGAATATAGAGTTGTCAAATAATAGTGAATAAAAGATAATATTAATTATATCTTAATCTTAGAAGGAGGAAAAATGGATAAATTAGAGGTCCCTAAGGATATATATTAAAGCTCTTTAATAAATTAAAGAAAATCTATAAAACAAGGGATAGATATATAATTATTAAATGTTGTGTCTTTGTCTTTTTCAACTAACAAATAAATCCCATCTTTTTTTTTCCATCCTTTCCCTTCTTGTAAATAATTTACTTGAGATGTGAGTTCACAAATAGATCAAGAGTCAACGGTATTAAAGAGACAAGATTCCATAAATAAAAAATAAAAAATGATCATCTGTAATATTTAAGTGTTGGCTATTCAAATTTTATAATAATTCTAAACAAGAAAGCTCATTTCTCTCCTATGAAACATATAATTCAATCCATGAGAGCATATGATAGCTATCATGCTATGGAGTGGCAGGCCATAAAAAGAACAAGTGGATTATGAGAATCTAATAAAATATGAGAAAAAAATCTTAATGGAATTAAATTATAATACTTTATATCTCTTGATGTGTTTCAGAAGCTAAATATTAATATTCCATTTTGCTTAGAACTTAGGGAAGATGCTTTATTTAAAGAAAATCCATACATTTTTTTTTAAAAAAAATCCTTTTGGAATAGAAGATTTTGGTACTTATTATGATATGCAGTGCTCTACTCCAAAAGGCATTACTAGGTGGTTTACAGATCTAAAAAGCTTCACTATTCCTAACCTTATTAAAAAGGTATTGTTCAATAAACCTATATGGACTTTAAGACAATCCATTAATTTGAAATTATTTTAAATTAATGAAAAGTTGAGAGTTAATAAAAATAAGCTAGCCACTATCTCACAATAACTTAATGAAGGTTTAATCAAACAATTCAAGGTCAGGATCATTAAAAGAAATTCTTGGGAAGGATCATAAAGTTGTCGTTAAGTAAACTATATAGTTTAGGAAAGTAAGGATGAACTATAAAAGATCTTTATAAATCTAGGTCATCACCTTTTGTTCTATAATGAGGTCCTTAATTAATATATTTTAGTGGTTGATGGGGGTTCATTTTGTTAAATAATAAAATGTGCAGATCAAACAAAGTGTTTTGAAATATATAACATGTGGTTGTATAAGAGATTTAAAATAATATATCATCTAAAAATAAAAAGATTCTACATTTTAGGAGATATAATCATAAAATGATAGTTTCACTACTATGGGTGTCTATTTTAAAAAAATCTTTTTCCCTGCCATAATTAGATTGGACTAAGTTTAAAATATCTAGGATTGGGTTTCTTTAAAGGAACAAGCACATAAAATTAATTACATCCTTAGAGGGGATATCTTTTAGGATAACTTTCAACTGAAATAGTGGTTGACTTCTCATGGTTTCCTTTTATTCAAGTAATTGAATTTAAAATTTCAAAAAGGGTTTGGCTCAAAATCCAACAAAATTTTCTTTGATTTAGAAGGTTAGGATATATATTCTGTAAAATGGGTCGAGAAGAAGCCTAGGAGAGGGTTGTCCTTGTGGCAAAAGCCAACATGATAACATCAAACCCTAAGTTAAGGTTGGCCATAATGACATGTATCAGTTGCTTGAACCTTGTTCTAAAGATAGAAAGTAGGACTTACGAACTTTATTCCCATCGAGGAGTGTAATATGGCTTGATTCCTCCAGATTTATATGTTTTCCAAGTATGGGACTATAAGTTAACAACACTTATGCCAAATAAATATGATGCAAAGTTAAATGCACATTAGGAGTTGTAAAATATTATAATTTTGAAAAAGTGTACAAACTTACAACTGAATATTAAAAATCGTGTGGTCTGATTACATTTGCTCATAGATAATATGTTCTAAATTTTAATTATTTTTTTTCTGATTTACATTTAGACTTATAGAATTGAAGGATGTGATGTGTATGCAAACTAAGTATGTATGCAAGCATGGAAAATTAATTCTTGGTTAATCATGTGCATAAAATAATCATTCCTATCAAGTTTGGTGATTCTCATTTGTCTGATCCCTCCTTTTCATGTATAGGTGAAGCGCTTGAAAGTTAGGAGTGAACATAATATGATCGCACAAGGTTCAATTACTCATATTAGTTTTTATTTAATTTTAATTAACAATAAATACAATAAGCTGTGAATAGTTTTTTTTGAAACTTGTTTTGTATTTTTAAAAATTAATTTATGTTGTTAGGTTGGGTAGAATTGTAAGTTTTACAAGAAGAGCTTAATGATTAAAACAAATCTAAGCTTTAGGCACACCATATAGAAAGAAACATAAGAGTAAAATAAGCATTTTTACTTGACAAGCAAATTAAATAAATCACAAGGCAATCACAAATTTAAAAGCATATCATAAATATGAAGAATATGCCGGTCTAGCAAGGTACTACTATATGCAATAAAAGAAAATGAAAAACATTATTAAGCTCCGGCCATATATAACCCAGAGTAAACATAGAATTATGGGTACCTTGTGAGTTCCTTTTATCATTTGCCTGCAAGTTGTTCATACTTCATGGTTCAGGTTCTCCTAAATTTGAATGATAACCCTAAATGGCTCATCCTTACTCATCCTATTTTTGTGCAACCTTGCCTATCCCATACAAAAAGGATTAGTATAAAATGGTAAACTGGAATACATAATATGTATGTGGAATACACATGTGGATTTGGCAATTTATGACATTATTAGAAAAAAATTTTACTCATTATTGAGGTCAATGAGTTCAACTTGGGTATCTAAGAGTTAACACTAGTGATAGTTAGCTTACTGCAATATGGATATTTGGAAGCGATGTGAAGTCACAGTACTGGTAATCTGTAGGTGATCGGATGTATCCCAAAGGTGAGCTAGCATTGTTATGGCACCACAACCATATAATATAAGAAGTCGTTGTCTCTTATTAAAATAGTTAATGCATCAGTTAGTACTCAAACACCTTTAACTTAACAGAGGGATGCACACCTTGGTCTCAATAATTATGCCATAATGCATCATTAATATACTTTATCATGACCATTCATGACAGCCAAATAACTAAATACATATGTCTAGCACCATTATGCCATACCATAAGCTAGGATGATAAATCAATTAAATAATGGGGTTGGGTTGTACCATGTTCATTTGAATGAAGTTCATCATGGTAAAAACTCGACATCATTCTCTTTTTCCTTTGATATTGTTAGTCACCTTTTTTGCTGGGAAAAAAAATTCAATTTAATATAATATATAATTAAATTTTGTAAAGTAATATTTTACTTTTGAAAATATGAGACCGAATCGATCCCATTTAATAAATAGTTTAAATAATCAAGAACAACACAACAAGTGACATACCTATCCCAAGGAATAGACAAATCACTTATCCATGGGCTCAGTTAAATAAACTTTAGAATTTATGACATCCATTTTAGCCTGCAAACCTTTATGTTGACCGACACGTTTTTCTATCTAATATAAAAAATTAGACAGATTTTATATTAAGCTGGGTTCTAAAGTTTTCTATTAGGTCAAACCCCTATAGTTAATTACAAATTAAATGACCGAGGTTACCTAAGAAAACTCTCAATTTAGATTGGAAAGTATTCTCTTAAAAAATTTCAAAAGATGGGACTTTTTAAAGATCGGACCAATGAGTGTCAAATAGGAAAGACTCAAATTTAGAACATTGTTATGGAGTTCAAAGGGAGAAAACTAGGGGTTGTCATAGATCCTGAGGAGAACCTCAATGACTTTCCAAACTATCCTATGATTTGGCTTTAACTTCGAGAAGAAAATTTTCAAGTATTTTTTACAACCAATTACTATTATTTAGGGCTTGCATTTGCATTACACAATCATAAAAATAGCCTTGAAGATAAGAAAGTTTATGTCGTAACGAATGACAACCTCAAAACCTAAGGTGATGTATGACTTAAATTGCACAACATTATTGTGCAAAAGCCTAAAGATAAGGTTAGGATTTGTGTTGCACTAAGCAAAATGCCTCAAAATCTTATGGCTAATTATTTAATTCTAAGAAAATATTTTTTGTTGTAGACTTATTTGTCATGCTGCCCACAGTGCTAGCTCCAAGCTCCTCATCGCATTAGTAGTCCTAAAGTCTAAAGGTTCAAAATATTTAATTTACGAGTATGTTCAATCAATTTAGGGGAGGAGTTAAAGTTGATTTGAGCGATACTAATTAGGATCTCAATATTCCCTCATTCTGATACCACTATTTTTTTCAATTTACTTAGTTTAAACGAGTTGTTAAACTTATTTAAACTGAGGAGATCTCATTAGCAGCCGTGGGTTACCTCATCTGAGGGACTTCCGTAAATTCAAAACGACGTGTTATGAAATTATTTGTTTTTTTTTAAATGATGTTTAATGTTGAAAAAAATATGGTTTTATAATTTTTAATTTTGAAAAATGTTTTGTAATTAAAGTAGTACAGGTAGGAAATGCAGTAAAGTAAAAGGGAAAAAAATTACATTACTAAAATGTAAACGCATACATACTGATACACCAAAATAATATACTGCTTTAAGTATCTATTTTATGCTTATTTTTTTTTATTTTGCACGACTGCTTTAAGTATCTATTTTATGCTTATTTTTTTTATTTTGCACGTTAAAGAAGGGTATTTTTGTATTTTTGTTGCATGTATATCATTTTTAGGTATTTAGAGCAAATATGACAAAAAGGACAAAATTTGGAGCTAAAATAACAAATTTTTAGATTTTGGAAAATGATGCGTCAGATCGGCGTATGATGCGCCAAAATTCAGAGAACTAATGCATGATTTGCCAGATTGATGAATAATGTGGTCAGGGATGACTTTTTCAAATTAAGGCTGTTCGAGCAAATTTTTGCGCAAATTTTAAAAGGACACTTGTTCTACATACCTCTTGGAGTAATTGAATGCATATAGACACTTTGGAAGGTTCTTTTATGAAGGGATATGACTCTTGGATCAAATGACACATCTTTTAAATTTAAAAGAGTTGACTTTTTGAGGGAATTTTGAATTCTTTTCAAAGGAGGTAGCCTAAAATAAAAAAAGAAGACTTGAAGAGTTGAGGGTCTGACGTGAAGGAAAGAAAGTGGGAGTGAGTTAGAGATAGAGAGAGATAAGGAGATTTTATTCTACGGTTGTAAGAAGAGAGGGAAGGTAAGAGATTTCTTCTTCATTACACTTATAAGACAAATTTGGGAGTGCTTGTAAAGAGTGAAAGGCTTGGAAAGAACTTCAAGGGATTTACTTAGGAAGGATTTACTTAAAAAGGATTGTGAGATAAGTTGTATTTTTATTTCTTTTATTTTGTAAACTTATTTTTATTTATGAAATCCATGTATTATCATATCATTCTCATGAATTTGATTAATCTTGTTTGTCCTTCTCCCTCCTTTGAGATATGATTTTGTGAAGAATATATTTTGTTTTCCACGGTTTTAAATGGTAATAATTTGTGTTGATTTGAACTCCAATCTTTAATTACTTTTCGATCTGACCAATTGAAATGTTAAAACTTGTTGAGTTACTTATGTTCTTAAGTGAGATATGAATTGTACAACATAGGGAGAATCACATTTGATTTCATGGGAGTGCATATCATCCATAGGATTAAGTGTACATAAATAGAGAAATATACTTTGTTGGATGAAGAATTAGAGATTTTAAGGTGACAGCGTAAGATCCCCACTTTGGTCCAGTTGGTTGGAAACTAATGCAAGATTGTTAGCCCTCAGGGGGGGGGAGTACTGGGAGCTCTATAGTGGCAGCTGGTAACTGACCAGAGGAAAATATGTTGAGATATCATACTTATTTCATACTATTTTTTATGATATTACACTTTAAAGAAAGGTATTTTTGATGTTTTGTTGCAGGAATGATGGATTAGGGTCATTGGAGCAAAAAGATGCAAAAAGGAGCGAATTTAGAGCGAAAGGACCAAAATGTGAAGAATTAAACTAGGGCGCCGACGACACCATCGACCCCGCCGAAGGTGAGATTTTTTTGAGACTCCATAATTAATTCATTAAGAAGGTCCGCCGACGGCGAGGTCGGCGGTTATGCCCTATCAGGCTTTGGATAAGGCCAAAATTTGAAGGGATGCTTGGGCAACTCTTGAGAAAGCTCATCCACAACTTTAAAAGACTATTTTGACTGAAAATTGGAGGAGCTTGGAGAGTGTTTGGAAGAGAGTTTAGAGTTCCTGGTGGTTAGAAATGTTCCATTAGTGTTTGTTAGAATGTAAAAAGTGTGAGGAATTCTTCGAGAGATTGTAAGAGTGGAGGGAAAGTGGGAGATTTCTTCCTCCTTGCTAGTTCGAAGAGGAATTCTGTGCTGTAAAGAAAGGAAGAGATTCAGAGAAACTTCTAGGAGTGTTCTTGGGGAGAATTTAGAGATAAGTTATTTACTTGTTGTAGTTTGTATGACTTTGATTTTATATATGAATTTCGAGTTTTGTATTGGAGATTTTAGAGTGACAGTCTAAAATCCTTAATTTGGTCCTATCGTTTGGGTGCTGAAGTGTAGATGTTAGCCATCAGGTGAGGAGAACATGGGTAGAATTGGAGATTTTAGAGTGATAGACTAAAATCATCAATTCGGTCCTATCGTTTGGGTGCTGAAGTGTAGATGAGAACCGGTATCCTCCCAGCCTAGCCGCAGATTCAGTAAACAAGCGTAGGATTAGTCAATGTTCTTTATGTCTGGACTAAAGGGTAAAGAATAGGTATGCTCCTATTTGACACAATATAATTTGAATTGATCCACTTTATCCATTCACTATAATTTCTTGACAAGGAGAATGATGTTTTCTTATATATTGAATATCATATTCGTACCTTCATTAGTATATTTAGTTATTTAATAGTAATTAAAATTACATATTTATTTGAATTTCCTATTAGTGACAGATAAGCAAATTGAACTTCGTTGTTGTGATTAAAGTATTGATTTTCTAAAATCTTAGTTCGTAGTTATAAACTTACTCCCTGTGGGATCAATATTTAGGACTCCGTTAGAGCCCTATATTACTTGAGCGATACATATACTTGCGTTTATAAGTTTGAATTTACAATTATTGAATATTTATTACTTCCATGTTTATCTTATATTTTTAAGCATATATAAATTCGAGGTCAAGTTTTTGGCACCGTTGCCGGGGATTGAGTAACAAAACCACAATTAAAGTAACGGAGAAATTATGATTATTAGAAAATTTTAGTTGAATTGCAACTTATTTTTGTATTTAGTTAATTATTTTACTGTGTGTTGATTTCAAATTGTATGCATAAATTTGGACATGAAAATCTTATACCCTACGATTCGGAATTAGAACACACTGCTAAAAAGATTAAAAGATTGAGAAGAGAACCTAGAAATTTTGATACAATGGAGAACAACATAAACAATCAAGGAATAGAAAATGAACACCAACCTAGACCCCTACAAGATTACGTAAATCCTACAGCAGATGAAATTCACTTATCTATCTAAAATCCTGATATAGCTACTAATTCATTTGAGCTTAAACCTGTTATTATCCAAATGGTACAGAACAATCAATTTAGAGGTACACCAAATGAAGATCCTAACTTACACCTCACGAGTTTTTTAGAACTGTGTGCTACTTTTAAGTATGACAGAGTCTCAAATGATGCTGTTAGACTTAGAATTTTTTCTTTTTCACTGAGGGATAAGGCTAAGATATGGTTAAATTTGTTAGCACCAGGATCTATTAGAACTTGGGGAGAGCTTTCACAGAAATTTCTATCCAAATATTTCCCTCCATCCAAAACTGCTAAACTTAGAAATGACATAACATCGTTCTGTCAGATTGATAGAGAGTCAATCTATGAAGCTTGAGAGAGATTTAAAGATCTTCTTAGGAAATGCCCTCCTCTCTCATTATTAGAATGATTGATGATTCAAACTTTTTATAATGGATTAGTGAGATCTCTTAGATTGATTATAGATGTTGTAGCAGGTGGTTTGTTAATCTCAAAACCTTTTGATGAGGCTTATTTTTTAATAGAAGAGATGGCTACCAACAATTTTCAATGGCCCTCTGAACGGGTAAATCAGAAAAGAGTAGCTTGTATCAATGATTCTGATGCAATATCTATGTCACCTTTGTAGATTGCTGCAATATCAAAGAAATTAGATCATTATGGGATGAATTATTCTCCAACACCTCCTATGATGGAAGAAAATTCATCTGGGTAATTTGTGGATGTTCAACCATCATATGAGACTTTAAATGCTATTAATAGAGCCAAAAACCTTTATTCGAACTATTATAACCCAGGGTTGAAGAATTATCCAAATTTTAATTGGAATAACAATTCTTCTACAAATCAATAATGGGAAAACAACCCAGTGAACCCATTAGGAAATTCATCCAACCAAGGAAATCTTAACTATAGACTTTCTTATCCTCCAGGATTTAACAGTAATACTCAAATTAAGGAGAAGAAGTTGTCTATGGAAGAGCTGATATTGAACATGGG
>NW_018244012.1:229392-230241 GCF_001263595.1 Phalaenopsis equestris | reverse complement strand
AATTCAAAGAAATCAATTACAAAATCATGGAACTGCTATTAAGAATATTGAAAGTCAATTAAGACATATCGCTACTACGCTTAGTAATCAAGCATTAGGAACTTTTCCTAGTACTGTGGAACCAAACCCTAAAGGTCAAGGAAAAGAACAAATCAAGGCGATACAATTACGAAGTGGAAATGAATTGGAGACAATAGTGCAAAAAGAAATAGAAACTGAAAAAGAGAAAGTGGATACCAAAAAAGAAAAGGATCATGAGTACCCAGATTTAGAGTATCCATTTACACCAATGAAAATTACTATGGAGAAACCTTCACGATTGTTACCTCAAAAATTGAAGCAACATAAATAAATTAAACAATTTTCCAAGTTTTTAGAAATTCTTAAGAAATTAACGGTAAATATTCCCTTCGTAGAAGCTTTAGAGCAAATGCCCAATTATGTGAAATTTATGAAAGATATTCTGAACAAGAAAAGGAAGTTCACGGATAATGAAACTGTTGCACTTAGCAAAGAGTGTAGTGGAATTATTCAGAAAAAGCTTCCTGAAAAATTAAAAGATCCTGGCAGTTTCACTATACCGTGTGCTATTGGTGAAAAATTTTATGGAAGAGCCTTGTGTGATTTAGGAGCCAACATTCATCTTATGCCTCTATCAATTTTTAAAAGATTAGGATTAGGAGAAGTCTCACCTACTTTTGTAACTCTACAGTTAGTGAATTGTTCAGTTACATATCCTAAGAGAGTTATAGAATATGTGTTAGTAAAAGTTGATAAATTTATCTTTCTTGTGGATTTCATTGTTTTAGATATGGAGGAAGATAAAGAAATACCTATTATTTTAGGGAG
>NW_018244012.1:225018-226533 GCF_001263595.1 Phalaenopsis equestris | reverse complement strand
TTTACAACACTAGGCTGAAGTTATTTTCTGGGAAATTGAAGTCTCGTTGGTTAGGACCCTTTACTGTGACTCAAGTTTATACTTACGGAGCTGTTGAAATTGAAGATCAGAAAATGAGAAATAGATTTAAAGTAAATGGACACAAAAAACCATATTTTAAGGGTAAAAGACCAAATTTTAAAGAAGTTTTAATGATATGTCAACCTGAGTGACACTTGAATAGGTCAACCAGAATAAGACTGGGAATGTCGGGGTGACGACATTAAACTAAGCGCTTTATGGGAGGCAACCCAAATTTATCTTTACTTTTATCGCGATTATAATAGTTTTTTATTTAAAATTATCATAGTTTGTGGTAGTATTAAGCTCTACTACTTTTATTTACCCTTGAATTATCATAAAAATTGGATCCATAGAGAAAAATTGGAACGCATTCGAACCAGAGCGAAACTGTGCAATTTTTACCTTGGGCACCGACGACGCCCTCGATGCCATCGACGGCATCCTCGATGACGCCAGACGCCAACGATGGGTTTTTCCTGAGAGTCCAGGAAAAATTAATATAGAGGCTCGTCGATGGCGTCATTGACCCCACCGACGGCGAGATCTGCGAAATGGCGGTTACTTGGGTTCAAATGGCTGTTTTTGGCAGTTATTGGGCGGGAATTATCCTTTTAAACTGAAAAAAATTGATTCCTAGTTCATATTTTCCCTCCAAAATGAAGTGAAACTCCACCAATTTCATTCCTATGGCATCCAATTTACTGGATAATCCCAAAATGTGAGTTTTCAATCGGCGAAAGTTCATTAGCGCGGAAGTGCAGCGAATCTTCAACAAGTTACTGAGGAAGAAAAGATTGATCATGGAACGAGGATTCGTAAATCGTGGATTGAATAATCCCATGATGGTAATTGATGAAATGATAGTGCAGCAAAGATGGGAAGTGCTGTGCTACACTATCGCCGCCATGGTGATTCCTGTGGTGAAGGAATTTTATGTTAATTTGCATGGAATCAACCAGGGAGTCGTCTATGTGCGAGGTAGATGGATAGATGGATCACTTTCACTCCTGCATGAATCAATGAAAAATATATGATAGAGAATGTTCTTGTCTACCACTATTCCAATTTCATCCCAATGAGAAACTAGATAAATGAAATTTACCAATATTTAACGGACAAAACTGACGACTGGGAAACAAGAGAAAACGGGTATGTTAGTTTTTCTGCGACACTCCTGAATCCCGGTTTGAAACATTGGCACTTTTTCATTTCTGTGAAATTTTTACCGAAAAAGAAGATCGGTAAAGTTTCTAAAGAAAGTGTAAATTTGAATTATTGCATTCAAAGGGGGTTGCCGATCGACATTGGATCAATAATTGTGAAGTCAATTTTGGGCATGATCGTTCATGGATCAACTTATGGGCTTGGAAACCCCTCCACATATTTCTCACTTTGCAGTCAGTTCCAAGTATCATACAAAAATTGGGAAAAGGTACTTCTACCTTGGAAGCC
>NW_018244012.1:222573-224517 GCF_001263595.1 Phalaenopsis equestris | reverse complement strand
AAACTTAGGTGTGTTATGTAACGTATATTGTACCCCTTGGAATTTATATATAAATGTGATGTTTTATGTTGTGAAAGTTTATATGTGCTAAGTACATCATTTAGTCACTTAAAATTATGTCTATAATGATTGAAAAGATGTCGTTAAGGCTTGAAATTGATCAAAATCGCAAAAATCTAGGATTTGAACAAAACCAATAGAGCCTGCCGACGGCACCCTCGACTCCACCGACGACGAGATTTTCCCAAGACTTAGGATTTAATTCCAATAAAGGGCGCCGACGGCGCCATCAACCCCATCGACGGTGAGCTCACGAAAAAAACACCTTTAACTGTGATTTTGATCAGTTAACCGCCACTAATCATCATCCCCATCCTCCTAAAAACGCCACTTTTGACCTAGAGCTTGAAAGATCTTTGATTGGGAGGCGATTTCAAGGCCATTTGACACTGGATTTGATCATATCTAGGCAAGAGCTTCACTCCAAACTAAAAATATTTGATTTTTACCATGGATTCTTCCACATTGAGGAGATAAAAAAAATTTAAAATGTGAAGAAAATTTGAGAAGAAATTCATGGATCAATATTGAACTCTTAGAATTACTATTAGAAACCATGATTTGCATATTTGAAGTAATTTTTAGAATTTTTCTATAATTTGATTAGATTGAAATGACTACACGACAAAAGAGACAGGTTGAGTTTGACGAGTCTAGCTTCGTCAATGCGATGGCTCAAACAAAATTTACTTCAATATTTAAAGGAAAGAAGTTTATATAAGATCGAGTTTTTGAAAGTCCGGGAGGAGAAATTGAACGAGTTATTGACGAGAAAAGGTCGGAAAACTTTTGTTACACAACTGTCGGCGCTATTTTTGTGCGTGGTTTGGTTTGGGGAGGAGAAGCTGTCGGTCACCGGAATCAAAATCTCGTTGCCCGATTTAGAAGGACGTTGAAGTACGAAATCAAACTAACCCCATATTTTTCATAGTTTTAAAATTAAAGAGCATTGTACCTCAAATCCTGTATATATCTTGGACGATGAACACAAGAATTGAGGGTGAGGCTCGATCAAATAAACTAAAGAAAGTATGACATCCGTTTGGTCTGTGAAACCTTTGTATTTGCTGACAAATTCCCCTATTTAATGTAAAGGATTAAATAGAGTTTATATTAAGCTGGGTTCGAACATGCTTCCTATAAGGGCAAGCCCCTATAGTTAATTACATTTTAAATGACCGAAGTCACTTAAGAAGACTCTCGATAAAAATCAAGAAATGTTATCTTCAAGGAATTTCAAAGGGTAGGACTCTTCAACGAAATCGGACATAGAGGTGTGAAAGGGGATTGGTTCAAATTTGGAACATTTTATTGTAGAATCCAAAAGAGGAGGAACTAGGGGATGTTATGGATCCAGAGGAGAACCCCAATGACTTCCCAAGCTATCCTATTGTTTGGCTTCAGTTTTGAGGAGAAATATTTAAGTGTTTCATCCTGCCAATTTTATTACTTAGGGCTTACATTCGTATGAAATGATTACACAAATAGCCTGGAAGATGTGAGGGTTTAAGTCGTGAAAAATGACAACCTCAGAATCCTAAGATAAGTTAGGGCTTATATTGTATAGCAGGGCTATGCAAGGGCCTAAAGATGAGGTGAGGATTTACATTGCATAAGCAAGCAACCTCAAAGTCCTATGGCTTTGTTGTTTAAGTCTAAGGAAGAAAGGTTGGTTTAGCTAAAAAAGATAGGTTTTGCTGTTGAAGATGGTCGTGCTGCCCACCATGCTTGTTCCAAGATCCTTGCCACGATAAGTTTAAGTTATCTAGTGTGTCAAGTTATAATATCAAATCAGGTGGCCATATGGTTGAAGTTCTTTAAATTTTATGAGGGCATATTAAAGTTGATTAGAGCGACACCGATTAGGATCCTACGGTTCCCTCG
>NW_018244012.1:215669-222559 GCF_001263595.1 Phalaenopsis equestris | reverse complement strand
TTAAACCGTGGGAAGCCTCGTTAGCAACCGTAGGTTACCTCCTCCGAGAGATTCCCGATCATCCAATAGAGATGTCTTAATTTAGTTGAAGTTGTAGTTTTGTGTGATGTTTGTGATTAAATTTTGAGTTGTTTTATAGTTTGAATGTTGTGTCGGTAGATTTTACGGTGAATTTTATCTTGGTTTATTTTAGTTTTGGTTTTGGTTATGGTTATGTGGCTATCCTGATGGTTTTAGTTTTCATGCAGGGTGACGTTGTTGTTTAACATGCAAATTTGCAGGTATAAAAGTACAATATGAAAGTACAAGAAGGACAACACTGAAAACTGTAAGTGTACCTGGCGAGTTTCGTTCCACCACCTAAAACTTAAAATGCATGTTAAGGCAGTTTATAAAGAGCAGGAAAGTAAGTTCTGGTGGTTTTCCTAACCCTATGTCATATTTTGTTGAGTCCTTAAAAGTTTAATTAAGGATGATTTCATTGAGCAAAGAATATTAAGTTTAGTAGGCCTCTGAGGTATCCAACAAGTTAGGAGGGGGAAGAAGGTCCATGCCTCCCTCTCACCAACATGTGTAAAGCCTCGAGTCCATTTGAACTTATTATGTTGCTTAATGATTCATCCTATAAATACCCTTAATGCTGAGTGCACATTGAAGTCTCAATTATCCCTAAGAAAATGGAAATTATCATTTATCACTTAACTTGAAAATTATGTGAGTAAAAACCTTTAAAGAGGCAAGCTAATGTAATTTGAACACTTAGGCCAAATTTCAATCCTAATTGGGCTTAGTGGTACTTCAAGGATGTTTGATTTAGTTATGTTTGTTTCTCTAATCCTTATTTAGTTAATTTTGATTTAGCCTAAGTCACCCTAAGTCACCAGTTAATTTTGATTTAGCCTAAGTCACCACTAAGCCCTTAAGCCCTAGGTGAGGAAAAGGGTTAAACCTTAAGAGGGTTAAACCTTAAGTGGTCATGATCCATAATTTGGATTTTATTTAAAAATCAAAATAGGGGTATTAAATGATGAAATATTAGCTTCAAAAGTCATACCCCTGAGTCCAGGATCATTTAATTTTAATAAACTTCCAAATTTTAATGATTTAGAAATTTATTAATCTTAATTGAGAAAATGAGATTGGTTTTTACCAATTAATCCCTTTGTGTTTCAAAAATCAAATGAATTGATTAAGATTAGAGGTTACCCATTTTCCCTTCTTGAATTAAGCCTAATGTTAATTAAGAAAAAATCTTCAAAATTACACATTTGCCCCTAGAACACCTCATAATTTGTCAAATTCAATTCAAATGACTATGACATTTTTATCATACCTCATTCATGGGTCAATTGAGACATCAGAGGAGAAAATGTGATTTTTCAAGATTTAATTTAATTTATATAATTATTTTCATGAAAAAAATAGTATTTTTCAAAGAAAATTCCTAACTTGACTAAGGTACATTATAATCCCTTAAAATTTTTATTGGAGGTAGACCTAGACTAGAGAAGACTTTGATCAAAATTTCATAATTGTTTGAATTCCCTATGATTTATTAGAACAAATTTAAGTTCTAAAGTTCTAAGTTATTTAACAAAAATAAAATATTTTAAATAGTGAAAATTAAGTTTTGTATTTTTGAAAAATCTCCCTGAGGTCAGAGAACTCAGAGGAGCAAGTTTTATATTTTTTCTTTTTTTTTGATTTATTGGAATTATTTTAATGTAAACTCATTTTTTAGCCTTTTAAGAAAAAAAATTATTCATTTTTTAGCCATTTAAGAAAAAAAATTATTTTTAAGCTTTAAAATTCAATATCTTTATTTAGAAAATCAGAAAAAATATTCTAATTGTTCCTAAGTGATTAAGAAAAAATTTAGAACATTTCCATCAATTTTATTATTTTTGTGATTTTTATGGATTTTTAAATATTTAAATATTTAGAATAGGCTAAAAATCAAGTTTTTATTTTAAATATTATTTTATTTTTAGGAAATACCCCTGATCATAGAGAACTCAAAAAACTAAGTTTCATAATTTTTTGAGTTATATTTTGATTTTTAAAAATCATTTAAGTGTTAAAAGTGGTGTTTATCTTTAAAAATCAATTTAAGTTGTCAAATGAACTCAAAATATTTTGAAACTTTTATAATGAGTTCTCTGGATCATAAACCACAGTGAAGATGAAAAATCAAGTCATTTAAATGTATAAGTTCTCCAACATTAATTATCTTAGTGATTTAATGTTTGTAAAGTTTAAATACATTTTAAATGACTTGACCCATGAAATTATTTCCAAAGACTTCTCTAGTCATGGTAGACCTTCTAAAATCTTCTTAAGATTTTTAGATCAACATGCTAATTTCCATGATTATTTTAAAGAAGTAATGTGGAAAATATTGGAAAATATGGATCTCCATATAGGAACCTCCTCTAACTTTGGAAAAATCAGAGAATGTTCCTCTTGACACAGGCTACAACATGCCAAAATTTCAACCCAATGTGATGTGTCAATATGCATGGAGAATCAATGATCCGAGAATCAAATGATCCCAAAGAATATTTAATTAATTAAAAATAAAATATGCATCAAATGGACTTGAAATTTATTCCATATTTTTTTCCTTTATTCACTGAGCAAGAGGATATTTTTCTGTTATTTTTGTGATTTTTGTACACAAAGTGATGAATTTTCTAAGTTAAGGGTATTTAAATAAATAGGAAAAAGCCCTATTTATCAATTTAAAATGCGCGTGCTGAATGGATCCTAGGCAGCTCCGAAGGCATGCGTGGCGCTCTCTGGTTGGACACCGTCGTCTATGTAGCTTGCTGACTCGGCCCGCTATTTATGTCACGAAGCGTTGTCCGGCTCGATCTCCTCCGTCCATTTGATATATGCTTGTTCAGACAGCTCCCCGTCATCGTCCCCGATAGAATGATCTCGTGCCCGTCCGCACTAAAACCTTAAGATCTTGGCCAAGACTCAACCAAATCACTTCGGGTTTGATCCTATGGACTCGTCTAAGTGAGATGAATACATCCATACAGTAATCATGCAATTAAATTAAGCCTAATTGAATGGAGAATTTAAATAGGCTCGAGATGAGGTGAGGTTTTATACCAATGCTCTGAGAAGTGAAGCTTCGATCAAAGGGGCTCGACACGTTTGGTGGGGTCAAAGGAGGCTAGGGATTGAGTCCCTGGTCTCGGTGTATGGCCTAGGTACAAATTCAACCAAGCTCGATTTCAGGTGTTGGTCTAGAGTTATGGTGGAGGCTGTTTCAGAGGGTAATTTGATGGGGCTTTGTCTTCTCTTGCTATTGTGAAGGTGTGGGCACAAGAAATTGAAGTTTGGTGGAGTGTTGAGGTGTATTGGGTTCTGTCCTCGTTTTCGACAAGGTTCCAAGTTAAAAATTGAGCTCCGGCAAGGGGATTCAGGGCAATATGGTGGTTGGGTTTCACTGAGGAAGTCTCAAAGAGGCTCTGTGAGTGATTTAAGGGGCTCTCTCTAAGCAATTTTCAACACTTTCTTTAATGGCCATGGAGGTGGCCTTTTATAAAAATGGGGTTATGGTGGCTCTCATGACCAATTAGTGGGTGTATTGTGATGCTTAGGTGGAGGGCAGAGGAGCTCTATCAATTAATTTGGCTGAGCTGGTCTCTAGGTTTGATTTGGGTGAGGTGCCATGGGAGTGGCTCTATGTTTTGAGCTGTTCTGGCCAAGGGGAGGTGTCTAGGAGCTCAGGGAACTCAGAGGAATCCATCACAGCAATTTAATGCAAATGTGCTTTGATTTGGCAAAGATATCTTAAGCATGTGCATTTTTGGAAGTATGATCCCTTAATTTGAGGAACCTTTGGTCCATGGCTTGATTTAGGTGATTTCATGGTGTTTGGACTGGTCACTTAGTCCAACTAATGGCTGTGGTGGAATTAATTTTGTGGCATTAGGGTGGTTAGGCCACATTTAGTGCATGGGTCCAAGTGGGTGCAAATGACCAAAAGTTGGGTTTGGGCTAGGTTATCCATGTCAATTGGCCTAAATAATTATTTTATTTGGTGTATATGGTCATAAGAAACAACTTTGGTGAAGAATGGAAGTGGTTTTGAGTTCAATTGAAGGGAACGAATTCTGAATTTTAGTCAATTTGGTCATGTTGGGCTAGGCTTGGGTCTAGCTTGGGTTAGCCTTGGGCTAAGTCCAAATTGATTGTTGTGAATGGTCAATAGGGACCTCATGAAGAGTTTTCAACATGAATTGGATGCCAATTTGGAGGTTAAGGCAATCAATTGGGTGAAATTTGGGGACTTAGCCAATTTGGGGCTAAATTTGGATATTTTGGATTTAGGCCAAAATCAAATGGATTTGAAACTTCATTGGGGCCAATTAACTAGGCTATGGGTTCAATTTGGTGAGATTAGGTCATATGGTCAAAATTGGGGTTTTGACCCAAATCAAAATTGGGCTCAAATCATGGACCAATAGAGCTTGGATTTGATTTAGTTTGGTCATATCAAAAGTGAATTTGAGTTAAAGATTGGAATTAAGGTCAATTGAGATCAAATTGATGGACATTTGAGTTGGATTTGGGGAAATTTAGGTCTTTAAAGGGTAATTTGAGGATTTTGGTTAAAGATGGTCAATTAGCCAAATTAGGTCATGTAATAGTTGAGAAAAATAAAATTAGTAATATTTAGGATTTATTGGGATTTTCTGGGAATTTTTGGAATTTTGGGTCTAACAGGGGTAATTTTTGGTCCAAGAGGGGTATTTTGGTAATTTGGGGGTGTTTTAGGGGTAAAAGGCCAAGATGGGTATTTTGGTAGATTTAAGGTACCAACCATCACCAACAAGCCATGAAACAATTAAAATCCCATTTTGGGTCCTCTACATAGTGGTCTTAGCTAAACCATAGCCTTAGGGCTAGTAGGTTTAGGGGACCATCTACAACAGTATCCCAAAAAATAAGGGATCTATGCTAGAAATTTGAGTTCAGGATTGTGAGTGATTGTGGGTGTATAAGATTTTAGTGAGTGTAGCGAGTGCCTTAGCTCCAGACCAACACCCAGGGTCAACCTTAAGGTCCAACAGTCCTAAGGGTGACTCACCTTGAGTTTCCCTCACAATGACCCCACTTACTAAGTATTTAGAGGTTGAGAGCAACATATGGAACTTCAAGCTGAGTAGAGAAGAGTTTGGAATTTCTAATGGTGAGGGTTCCATGTCTAGTTTTCTAAGAATAGTCAATAGGAAAGTCCTATGGCTAGACCTTAGGCTAGTAAAGAGGAAAAACTAAACCTCAACCAAAAATGAGGTTAACAACAACCAATAAAGCTGATGCAAATGTTGTGATGGAGTTCTACGCAAATGTAATCTATTCTGAAGATAGAATCGTTTAAGTGCGTGGATTTTCTTGTGGATTTTACTACCGCCCGCATCAACACCTTTTACGAAGTCCCAAACTCTTATAGCTGCCAGTATGAATCCTTTAGTACGATGGAAGGCTTCCTAAATGATGTGAACAACGTTCTCACTGATGGGAAAGGGATATGGAAGATAAAGCAGTGAGAACGGGTAAATTTTTCTGCTTTCATGTTGAATGCCACCTCTAAGGCGTGGCACTATTTCATTTCTTCTACTCTGTTACCGACTTATCACCATAGTGAGGTAACTAGACATAGAACTATTCTGAATTTTTGTATTCAAAATAATAGAACTATAAATGTGGGAAGAATTATTCTTAAGAATATATTGACTACGGCAAGGAGTGAGGCAATTGGAGGTCTAGGACATCCTGGACTTATTTATGCAATTTGCAAACTTTCTGGAGTGGAAATTGGAGATGAAGAATGGGTTTACCCTATGAAACCCATTAGTAATGCCAATTTGAAAACTTATAAATCCATGAGAAATGGAGAACTGGAAGTAGAAGTCAAGAACCTTCTCCTAGTAGAGATTTCCCCTCTACAAGTTATGATCTTCCATCTTCTAGTTCCCTTACGCTCTCTGATTTGATGAATGAGTTGACTTTGCATCACAAGAGCATAGGTTTAATAAATGAAAGGATTGGAGGTTTAGAACGTTAATACAATTATAATTGTGAGTACCTTTAAAGGCATTCAAATTTTGAGGTAGTCCATTATGAAGCTCAGGCCCGACACTACAGAGGTGAGCTTCATGTTAACTTTTCCTGAGTGCCCCCGTTGAGTGCCCCCGTTATACTCAGTATCATCCCGATCCACCTGCTGATCAAGGTGATGAAGATATAGTTTGGGATTTCGATATTTGAATGTAACTGATGTACTTATACTTGTACTTTTATTGTAATCTTTTTGTAATAGAAATGGATGTTTTTTTGTATTTGGACTTTCATTTTTATTGTTATGTTGCACTTAGATTATTTTAATTTTTGTTATAAAGTTAGATTGGTAGTTAAAGTTTGCATGTGTAGTATAATAGATGTTGATTAATATTTTGGAATGTAATGTGATTTTTATTTCACATTTTAAATTGTTTTGTTTAGTATTGTCTGTGTTAGGAAATTTTGTGCTTGTTTCATATTTTAGTTTTATACTTATTTCAAAATTTTATTACCCATAAATTCCTCTAATGATTTATATGTGTAGAAAGCTCCTAATATTACAGGCCAGGTGAAGTAGAAATGTTGAGAAAGCCTGCAAAAATTTCAGAATGATGAAAATGCCTAAAATACTGAGGTATGATTTATATGTAGAGTTTTTCTTTCCACCTGTATTATTTTATATTGAAAAATTTAAGTTTGGGGGAGGAAAGAAAAAGATTAACTATTAGATGTCATCTATTTAATTATTTTAAAAAATTATCTATATGATTTTATGTAGTGAATTTAATTCAGGTAACTATATTTTTGTA
>NW_018244012.1:178960-214743 GCF_001263595.1 Phalaenopsis equestris | reverse complement strand
AAAAAGTATACTGGGGCCCCGACGAGGCCATCGACCCCGCCGACGACAAGATTTTCCCAAGACTCCAGAATTAACTCATTAAGAAGGTCGGTAGACGGTGACCTTGAGGCCGCCGACGGCGAGGTTGGTAGTTATGCCCAATCAGGCTTTGGATAAGTTAAAATTTTGAAGGGATACTTAGGCAACTTTTGGGAAAGCTCATCCACAACTTTAGAAGTCTATTTTGGCCGAAAATTGGAAAAGCTTGGAGAGTTCCTGGAGGTTAGAAAGGTTCCAATAGTGTGTAAAATTGTGATAAATTCTTCAAGAGATTCTAAGAGTGGAGGGAAAGTGAGAGATTTCTTCCTCCTTGCTGCTCCGAAGAGGAATTTTGTGTGCTGTAAAGAAAGGAAGAGATTGAGAGGAACTTCGATAAGTTTTCTTGGGGAGAAATTAGAGATAAGTTGTTTACTTGTTGTAGTTTGTATGACTTTGATTTTCTATATGAATTTCGAGTTTTGTTGTATTTTCCCCATGAGATCTGAGTAGTTTTCTCTATCTTTCTTCTCGTCTCAAGATTTATGAAATGGTGATTTGAATTGGTGAAGCCATGAAAATGTTTAAGAAATTGTGATGATCCTTTCACTTTGATCTTAATTTAATTTCAATCTGGCCAATTGATTTGTTAAAATATGTTGAGTTTTACAACTAAATTGAAGATTACATCCAAGATCCAAGGAGGAAAGAAATTCTCAAAAATTAGAAAACTTATGCAAATAAATAGGGAAATATTATTATCAGGCGTAAAATTTGAGATTTTAGAGTGACAGACTAAAATCCCCAATTCGGTCCTATCGTTTGGGTGTTGAAGTGTAGATGTTAGCCCTCAGGTGAGGGGATTGTGGGAGCTCCCAAGTGAGAGCTGGTATCCTCATAGCCTAGCCGCGGATTCAGTAAACAAGCGTAAAATTAGTCAATGTTCTTTATGCCTGTTCTTTATGCCTTCTTTATGCCTTGACCAAAGGGTAAAGAATTGGTATGCTCCTATTTGACACTATATAATTTGAACTGATTCACTTCATCCATTCACTATATTTTTTTGACGAGGAGAAGGATGCTTTCTTATAAATTGAATATCACATTTAAAACTTCATTAGTATCATTAGTTATTTAATAGTTATTAAAATTACGTAATTATTTCAATTGCTTATTAGTGACATATAAGCAAATTAAACTTCGTTGTTGTGATTAAAGTATTGCTTTTCTAAAATCTTAGTTCGTAGTTCTAAACTTACTCTCTGTGGGATCAATATCTTGGAATCTTGGAATCTATTAGAGCCCTATATTACTTAAGCAATACGTATACTTGCATTGATAAGTGTGACTTTACAATTACTGAATATTTATTTTGTCCATATTTATCAAATATATAACTGTTAGTAAAGATTTGGTATAGTTGCTGAGGAAGTATATCTTTTAGAAGTAGTATTAAATACTTATATTTTTAAGCATATATAAAGTCGCGGTCAGTATCCTCCGAACCTAACCACGGGATTAGGGACCAAACTCTGGATCAATCAATGTTCTTTATAGCACTCGAAAGAGGGTAAAGAATAAGATTGCTCCTAATTGGCACAAAACAGTTTATATATATTTTTTCAAATGTTTTCATTTCTTCGCAGATCATATACTCATTGCAAAGGGGAAGGATGTCTTCGAAAATTTGAACTTTCTGTCACAGCAAAAACTTTGTTTAATTTTCATAACTTTACTTTTGAAAGTTTAGTATTTAGTTTAGTTTAACTTCTGTAGTTTTACATCTACATTTTTTTCAGCATTTACTTGAGTAGTTAATTTTCAAACTTCGTACTTTACTTTACTTTTATTTTTTTATTTTTAGATTATAAAATAATTTTCATAGTTTACCTTTAGGATTTTCGAGCATTTCCAACTTCTCTGTGGGATCGATATCTATGACTCCATTTGAGCCCTTTATTACTTGAGCGATACATATACTTTCATTGATTTTAAAGGAGGTTTGGCAATTTAAAAAGATTTTTAAAAGATAAATTATTTTTATAAAAATTATTTTTGTTGGGATTGTATTACACATTTATTATATATATCCCGTGGGTAGTTTTGTACAATTGAAAAATATTTGTAAAATTCTCACACTAAATCACCTCGCATCAAGTTTCTGGTGTTGTTGCTGGGGAAGAAACGAAAAATATTATTATGTTATTTCAAAAATATTAAAAAAAGTGTTTGTAGTTTAGTTTGAACATTTTTTATTTATGTGTGTTTGCTTGTTTTTAATTACCTGCTTTATTTTGTTTATGCGTAGTGTAAGATTTGAAAAATTTAGTACCTTACAATTCTGCAATAGCAAGAACCATTAGAGAAATTTGAGAACAACCAAAGAAAATAGATCAATTTTGTAAAATGCATTGCAATTTAAACAATCTTGGAAATGAAAATGAACATCATCAGAGACCTTTAAGAGATTATGCTAATCCTATAGCAGATGAAATTCATTTGAGTATTTAAAACCCTGATGTAGTTGCCAATTCATTTGAGCTTAAACCTGCTATTATCCAAATGGTTCCAAACAATCAGTTTGGGGGAACATCTTCTGAAGATCCTAATTTACACCGTGCTACTTTTATAGAATTTTGTGCTACATTTAAATATTATGGAGTGTCGAATGATACCGTCATACTTAGACTTTTTCCTTTTTACTAAAAGATAAAGCTAAGATGTGGTTAAACTCATTATCACCTAGATCTATCAAAACATGGGGAGATTTATTACAAAAATTCTTATCTAAATATTTGCACCTTCAAAAATTGCTAAGCATAGAAATGATATCACATCTTTTTGTCAGTTTGAAGGGGAATTCATTTATGAAGCTGGGGAAAGATTTGAAGATCTCATTAGAAAGTGTCCACACAAGCGTTGCCAAATTGGTTAATAATTCAAACTTCTTAAAATAGTTTTGTTGGATCTCTTAGATTGATAAATGTCGTTGATGCTGGTGGATCATTAATGTCAAAACTATTCGATGAAGAATATTCATTAATTGAAGAGATGGCTAAAAATAATTTTCAATGGCCCTCTGAAAGGGTAAATCCAAAAAGAGTAGCTAATATTCATGATTCTTATGCTATATCAATTTTAGCTACCTAAATAGCAGCTATATCAAAGAAGATATATCAATATAAAAAGTTAGCTACCTAAATAGCTGCTATATCAAAGAAGATATATCAATATAAAAAAAATTATCCTCAGGCAACACTTGTGCTTGAGGAAAACTCATTGGGACAAATGATAGAATCTTAATCTTTGTATGAGACTTTAAATGCAATAAAAAATCATTCTAATAATCTTGATGCCAATCATTATAACCCTAGTTGGAAGAATCATCCAAACTTTAGTTGGAGTAACAATAATTCTAATGCTGCAAATCTGCAATGGGGAAACACTGCTGCGACATTGGGAAACTCCAACATTCACGGGAATCAAGCTTATAAAAATTATTACCCCCCAAGTTTTATAAATTTTTAGAGTAAGGAGAAAAAGTTATCGATGGAAGAATAAATATTGCAAATGGGTAGTCAATTACAAAGTCAAGCAGATGTTATTAGAAACATTAAAAATCAATTGGGATGTATTGCTACTGCACTTAGAAATAGACGTCCAAGAACATTGCCTAGTAATGTTGAAGTAAATCCTAAAAATCAAAACAAAGAGCAAATTAAAGCTATTCAACTGAGAAGTGGAAAAGAATTAAAAAACTGAGTTCAACAAGAAGTTGAAGTTGAAAAAGATGAGGTGTAAAATGAAAAATCCGGTCAAGATTTTCATTTTGAGTTAGAAAATCTTATTAAACTAATGAAAATCACTGTAGAAAGACCACCACCTCTATTTCCTAAAAGATTAAAGTAAAAACATAGAGATAATCAATTTTCAAAATTTTTGAAATTTTTGCATAAATTAACGATAAACATTCCATTTGTTGAAGTTTTGGAGCAAATGCCAAGCTATGTGAAGTTCATAAAGGATATACTTAATAAGAAAAGGAAGTTTATAGATAATGAGACTATTGCACTCAGTGAAGAGTGTAACGCTATAATTCAGAAAAAAATTCTTGAAAAATTTAAAGATCCTGGAAGTTTTACAATTCCTTGTTTTATTGGAGAACGATTCAATGGAAAAACTTTATGTGATTTAAGAGCCAGCATTATTCTTATGCAGTTATCAACTTTCAGAAGGTTGGGCTAAGGAGATATTTCACCTACAACTGTAACTTTTCAGTTAGCTAATCGTTCGATTACCTATCCATTACCTATTTCGATTACCTATCCTGAAGGAGTTATAGAAGATGTTTTGGTAAAAGTCGATAAATTTATTTTTCATGTGGGCTTTAATATATTAGATATGGAGGCAAATTAAGAAATTCTTATCAACTTAGGAAAACCATTCCTAGCCACTGGATGAGCTTTGATAGATGTGTAGAAAGGAGAACTAACTATCAGAGTTAGTGATCAAGAGTTTACATTTAATATTACAAAATCAATGAGATACCCTACAAAAGATCTAGAGATTAAATGCTTCAAAATGGATATTAATGAATATTTAAGCCATGAATATTTTAATAAGACTTTTAAAGAGAATTTCAAAAGGAATATGTAGAATATCGAGATGAGGATAAAATTCAAGATGAATCTATGGAAGTGAGTAAAGAAGAGATGGATTATGTTCTAGAAAGAATTGAAATGTTAGATCTTGCAGAGAGTAAGAAGAATTTGATTTCATCTATTGAGAAACCTCTTAAACTAGAACTGAAAACGTTTCCTACACATTTGAAGTATGCATTTTTAGGAGATTTATCTACATTACCTATTATAGTATCTTTAGAATTAACTAATATGTAAGAACAACTATTTTTGGGAACTTTAAAAATATATAAGAAAGCCTTTGGATGGAAATTAGCTGATATTAAAGGAATCAATCCTTCAATTTGTATTCATAGAATCTTATTAGAGGATCAACATAAACTAAGAGCTGATTCTCAAAGGAGTTTCAATTTTATGATGAAAGAAGTAGTTAAGAAAGAAATTTTAAAATAGTTAGATGCTGGAATAATATATCATATTTCAGAAAGTGCTTGTGTTAGTCCAATTCACTGTGTTCTAAAGAAAGGAGGTGTGACTGTAGTGATAAATAAGCACAATGATTTAATATCAACAAGTCAAGTCAATAGTTGGTGAATCTGCATATATTATAGAAAATTAAATTCTTCCACCATGAATGATCATTTTCCTTTACCCTTTTTGAACCATATGTTGGATAGATTAACTGGGCATAAATATTTTTATTTTCTAGATGGATATAACACTTATCACTAAATACCTTTTGCTTTTTCGGCAAATGCCTTTTGGATTATGTAATGCACCTGCAACATTTCAAAGATGTATGATGTCCAATTTTAGTGGTTTGATTGAAAAAAGGGATTGAAGTCTTTATGGACAATTTTTATGTATTTGGAACTTCATTTGAAATATGTCTAAATCATTTAGAAATATATTGCAACATTGTGAAAAGACTAATCTTGTATTGAACTAAGAAAAATGTCAATTTATGGTTGCAGGTGGAATTGTACTTGCGCATAAAATTTCAGAAAATAACATGAAAGTAGATCCTATAAAAATACAGGTTATATCGAACCTATCTACACCTACCACAGTACGAGAAGTTAGGAGCTTTTACTATAAAAATACAGGTTATATCGAACCTATCTACACTTACCGAGCTTTTAAGGACATGCTAGATTTTACAGGAGTTATATTAAAGATTTTTCAAAAATTATTAAACCTTTATGCCAACTTTTGGAAAAAGATACAAAATTTGACTTTAATCAAGATTGCCTTAAAGCCTTTGAAACTTTAAAGGAAAAATTGATCACTCTTCCTGTAACTGTTTTACGTGATTGGGAGAAACCTTTTGAATTAATGTGTGATGTTAGTGATTATGCAATTGGAGCTGTATTAGGGCAGAGATATGATAAGATTTTTAAAGTTATATACTATTTTAGTAAGACTCTTAATGATGCTCAAATTAATTACACCACCACTGAAAAAGCATTATTAGCTATTGTGTTTTCTTTTGATAAGTTGAGATCATATCTGATTGGAGCTAAATGTTTTGCGCATACTAACTATTTGGTTATTAAATATTTGATGCAAAAGTAGGATGCAAAACCAATATTAATTAGATGGGTATTTCTGATACAAGAGTTTGATTTTGTAGTAGACGATGGGAAAGGGATTGATAATCAAATTTTTGATCATTTTATCATCTATATAGGCTAGAATAAGAAGAAATACTTGATTTGGAGAGAGAAATTAATGAAACTTTTCCTGATGAACAACTTTATGCTGTAAAAGGTTGGGAAATACCATGGTATGTTGATATTTTAAATTATATTGTTAGTGGTATTTTACCATATGGATTAACAAAACAGCAAGAAAAGAAATTCATTGATGATGCAAGATCATATTTTTGTGATAATCCTTATTTATATAAGCAATGCAAAGATTTGATAATGAGACGGTGTGTGTTTTATGAAGAAATTTAGAAAATTATTCAAAAATGTCATGATTCTGAATTTGGAGCACATTTTGGGAATGATAGAACTGCTCATAAAATTTTATAATATGGATTTTATTAGCCTACTCTATATAGAGATTTTAATATATATATCAAAACATGTGATCGGTGTTACAGAGTAGGCAATATTTAAAGAAGAAATGAAATGCCTCTAAATTTTAATTTGGAAATTGTAATTTTTGATGCATTAGGATTAAATTTTATGGGACCAATTATACCCTCATTCTGAAATATATACATATTGATTGCAGTGGATTACATTTAATAATGGATTAATGCAATCTCTTTACCTCGATGTGATGCTTGGGTTTCAAAATTTTTATTTAAAAATATTTTTTCAAGATATGGAATGCCAATGCCGAGATTAATCATTACCGATGAAGGATCTCATTTTAAAAATGTAACAGTTGCAAGATTTGTGGAAAAATATAATATAATGCATAAAATTGCAACTGCTTATCATCCCCAGAATAGTGAATTAGCAGAAGTATCTAATCATGAAATTAAGTGAATTTTTGAAAAGAGTGTTAATCCTAGTAAAATGGATTGGCCTACTAGATTTTGTACTGCATTATGGGCATATAGGAAAGCCTATGAGACACCTATAGGAATGTCCCCTTATAGATTAATTTTTTTGGAGACTTGTCACTTGGTAGTTAAATTGGAGCATAAAGCTTATTAGACGATAAAAGAATTAAATTTTGATTTGAAAGATGCTGGTGAAAAAAGATTATTGCAATTGAATGAGCTTGAGGAAATTTGGAATGAATCTTACGATAATATGAGAATTTATAAGGAAGAGATGAAAGAATGGCATGATATGAAGATAATAAAAAGGGAATTTAGACCTACACATGTATTTTTATTATACAATACAAGACTGAAATTATTTTTTGGAAAATTGAAGTATAGGTGGAAAGGGCCATTTAGAGTTATAAAAGTCTATCTCTTTGGGGCTGTTAATATTGAAGACCCCAAGAATGAAAGAATATTTAAAGTGAATGAGCACATATTGAAATCATATTTTGATGGTCAAATACCAGCTTTTATATATACTGTAATGTTAGGTCGCCCAAAATAAGACTAAGACTGGGAATTTCGGGCTAATGACATTAAACTAAGCACTTTATGGGAGACAACCTATATGTATCGTTGTTTACTTTGATTTTTGAGTTTTTCTTTAAAATCATATATGTATGTTTATGTTTATGTTTGTATGTAATCCGTGTATTTGAGAAAAATGTTTAGAAACATCTTTGTTTACCTAATTTTATGGGAAAATTGAGAATTTATTTTATCAAAATCGAAACAGCAAAAATTTTGGAATTGCCGCATGATGCGCCACTTTCCAAAGTGTTGGCGCATGATGCGCCAGATCGCCACATGATGTTTTGCATGTCTGAAAATGTTTAAAATGTGTCGAATGACAGTTTTTGGTGGTTTCTTCTCCATATAACCCCTAAAAACTGGCTCCAAACCATACTTTGGGGGGGGGGACGAAGGAAGAGTTACCACTTTTCAAATCCTATGGCTTCCCACTCTAAAACTACGCTAGATTTGGAAATTTTAACTAGATAAAGTTCATCAATTTTGATGCATAGAAGTTACATGATTGTGTTCTAGTGAAGAAGAGGCTTATTAAAGAAATGGGATTTGTGAATCGAGGATTTAACTAGATTGGCGCATGATGAGCTAATTTAAAGAGCTTTGGTGCATGATGCGCCAAAGGTCCGAACATGCCATATTACATAGAAAATAGCAAAAATTCACGGGCAAACTCCATTTTTGCTGCTTAAGTCGTCTCCTACCTCAAGACCTTGGTCTAGGGCATCACATTGTGGACGAAAGAGAGTGATTCAGAGGTTAAAAACTATAGATTTCATCTTTACTTGGTAAGAGCTTCACTTTAACTTAGAAATTTTTAATTTTCACCATGGATTTGGGAGATTTGAAATATGAGATTTTTGACGAAAAATCTTGAAAAAAACTCATGGTGAAAAGGTTCTTACCAAATAATCTTACTTGAGGAGTAAGATTTTTAATTAAGTTATTTATTTGTACTATATTTGGATTTTCATAGAATCTTCAAATGAATCCGTGAGTTAAGAGAGGAAACTCGTCCGAGGACTTTGATGCACGAAGATTTGTTAGTTTCAAAGCTCAACATAGTTACAATACTCAGATGGAGACAAAAAGAATGATCCTAGAGCGGGAGTTTGCAAACCCGGGTGGTGAGGTTGAGAGACTGATTCTTGTCAGGAACTAGGAAACATTCTTCTATTTAACTATCATAGCAATTGTACCGATGGTTCGAGAGTTTTATGCAAGCCTGAGGTTCACTACTGAAGATCACATCTTGATGAGAGGTAATCAGGTCAAATTTTCTGCTGAAAGGATCAATGTTTTTATGGACTTAGAAACATATTTCATGATGAATATGCTACATTTGTGATAACTAATTCATCACTGGAGGAAGTGGTTGCATTTTTGACTGATGGAAGAGGAGAATAGAAGATTAAGAATAATAAGATAGTTAACTTCTTTGCTTTCATATTGACTATTCAGTTAAAAGTATGCACCACCTCATTTATGTCAGACTGTTGCCAACCAATCATTTGGCTGATGTTACTAAAGACAAAGTTGTACTAAATTATTGCATTCAGAACATGAAGGCTATAGATGTTGGTGCACCTATAGTTAAGCATGCTCAGAGTATAGCTGTTAGTTCTACAGCTAAAGGTTTAGGATACCCTGCCTTGATTTTGACTCTATGTGAACAATCAGGAGTAGAATCTCATAGAAGTGAAGAGTGATTACAACTCCAGAATCTGGTAGAGAGGCATATGATTCAAAGAGTAGAATCATTTTTTGAATCTAGAAGTGAAATAAGGGATAAGCCCTCAACATTTGCTGCAGGGACATCTACTTGTCGATCTACATGGCTTGAAGGTATTATGGGCCAACTCATGATTCAACAAATGGACATAGTTAATATTCAAACTTAGTTACTTAACTTAGTTGGGAGAGATAGGAGCAAGAAATGCATATAATGATGAATATCAGCAGAGGAGAATTCAACATGATATTGATTTTGAGAATGTCATTGTAAGACATGAACAAATGTGGACTTTCCTGCTTGCCCCAGTTTCACTCCCTATACTCCCATTCATGATGATGATGATGATGATGATGATGATGAAGAAGAGAAGAAGAAGAAGAATCTGATGATGAAGAGGAAAGAAATGAAGATTGTCATCCTATGAGTCTAGTTTATTTTATTTTGATTTATGTTTATTGTTTATGCTTGTATTGGAATGTGCTTTCATTTGAAACTTGTTGTAGTAAAAAAATTTATGTTGTGTTGTAAATTGAATGTGTACTAGTAACTGTAGATTTTCACTTTTTCTGCATTTTTGGTACTTTCAATTTAGTTTTTTCAGTTTTTGTATTTATGTTTTTGATTCTCAGCAAGTTCATCAACAAATTCTTTAGAATATATTATGATTCATTTAATGTTTTAAAGTCTGTATGTTTTTACAGTTAGTACCTGCAGTATACTAAAGCCTTAGTACCTGCAGCAGTTTAATTGTCAGAAACCCTTTACAGGTCAGTTTTTATCTTCATGCATTTACTGTTTTCTTCCACCTACTAAAGTTTACACTAAAAATATCTTTAAAATCACTTAAAAAATTATATTTGGGGGAAGAAAAATTTATTTTGGAAAGTAGTAAACTAAATTTTATATGTCCTTAAGTAACTATATTTTTAAAATTAATTAACATGGCCTAGGATATTAAGATTTAACTTTAAATGATTATACTTCTATTTAGAAATATTGTGGTAAATTTAGGTGAAAAGTTTTTAATAATGAATGTAAATTCTAAAGTTAAAGATATTTGGTATGATATGATAAGACTATGTTTTTTTATTCTATTTAAAGTTAAGAAAATTGTATTTTTGAAGTGTTAAGAATTTTAGAGCTTCATGTAAGAAAAAAAGAATGAGTCATTATTAAAAATCATAAGCTAATATGAATTTATAAAGTAAAGAGAGGTAGAGTTTTGACTTTAAGAAGTGGATAGTGAAGTTCAAAATTATTAAAGACTATCCAGAATAGTAATCCTCACTTGAAAAAGAAAAATAAAAAGAAAAAGAAAAGTTTAAAAAGATTCTAAAAGAACAAAAAAAGAAAAAGAAAAGAAAAAAATAAGTGAGAAGAAGCTTGAGGAGATGCCTAGTCAAAAATTGGCTCACATGAATCAACTTAAGGAATGAGCTTTTTTACATTTTCTAAACCTGTATTAGCTAATTAGTAGCATTCCTAGTAAATTTTTAATGAAGTTCTTTTTCATATGAATATTCTAAATGTCCTTAATATGATAAATTACAATTCTTCTTGAAATGAATAGAGATTCAGAAATCTTAAATTTGATTACTAAATATTCCCAGACTTAGAGTTTGAATCTAAGTTATTAAAGGGCTTTCTTAAATTTTGCTATTCTATTTATTAAAAAAAGTATAAAAGTTATAAGTTAATCTCTATCCTAAATCATATTCTTTTATGTAATAAAAGTGTCACTTGAGGACAAGTAACATTTAAGTTCGAGGGATTTTGATACACCAAAATAATATACTGTTTTAAGTACCTATTTTATGTTTATTTTTGGTGATATTGCTCTTTAAAGAAGAGTATTTCTATGTTTTTATTGTAAGTATATCATTTTTAGCCGTTAGGAGCAAAATTATTTAGGCGTTAGGAGCAAAATTAACAAAAATGACAAAATTTGGAGCCAAAATAGCGAATTTTTCGATTCTCGAAAATGATGCGTGAGATCAGCACATGATGTGCCAAAATCTAGAGAACTGGCACATGATATGCATATCGGGAAATGATGCGCCAGGGATGACTTTTTCAAGTTAAGGTTGTTTGAGCAAATTTTTGCGTAAAGGTCTAATTTTTAAAGGGACACTATTTATACACACCCCTTGGAGTAATTCAATGCATCCAGACACTTTGGAAGGTTCTCTTATGAAAGGATATGACTCTTGGATCAAATGATACATCTTTTGAATTCAAAAGAGTTGACTTTTGGAGGGAAATTGGGAGGGAATTTTGTATTCTTTTCCAAAGGAGGCAGCCCAAAACAAAAGAAGAAGACTTGAAGAGTTTAAAGTGTGGCGTGAAGGAGAGAAGGTGGGTGTGAGTTAGAGATAGAGAGAGAAGAGGGGATTTTCTTCTAGGGTTGAAAGAGGAAAAAAATGATGAGAGATTTCTTATTCACTACACTTCTAAGAGAGAATTGGGAGTGATTGTAAGGCTTAGAGAAAACTTCTAGGGATTTTTAGGGATTTTCTTGGGGAAGAATTGTGAGATAAGTTGTATTTTTATTTGTTTTATTTTATAAACTTATTTTTATATATAAAATTTGTGTTTTATTGTATCCTTCTCATGAATTCTGAATAGTCTTCTTTATCCTTCTCCCTACTTTGAGATATGATTTTCTGAAGAATAGATTTTTTTTCTACGGTTTTAAATGATAATAATTTGTGGTGATTTGAACTCCGATCTTCATTTATTTTTTGATCTAGCTAATTGAAATGTTAAAACTTGTTGAGAGACATATGTTCTTAAATGAGATATGATTTCTCCAATATAGGGAGTATCACATTTAATTTCATTGATGAATATGTCATCCATGGAATTGGGTGCAAATAAATAAGAAAATATACTTTGTTGGATGTAGAATTGGAGATTCTAAGGTGACAGATTAAAATTCTTAATTTGGCACAATTGATTGGAAAGTAATGTGAGATTGTTAGCTCTCAGAGGAGGGATTAGTGGGAGTTCTGGAGTGGCAGTCGGTATCCTCCCAGCTTAACCACAAAATTAGGGACCAAACTTTGGATTAGTCGGTATTATTTATAGCACTCAGAAAAGAGTAAAGAATAGGAATGCTCCTATTTGGCACTGTCGACACTATTTTGGTTAATGAGTTGCCCGTTGGACGCTATCGGTCACGGATCAAAATCCCGTTGCTCGCTTCAAAAGGACATTTTAATTAACATGTATATATAAGTTTTAGACAAATATGAAATCAAATTGACCCCATACAATTCATAGTTTAAATGAAAGAGCACTATACCTCAAACCTTGTATCTATCACAAAGTATAAACAGAAGACTTGAAAATGAAGATCGATCAAATAAACTAAGAAATATATGACATCCATTTGATCTGCGAAACCGTTTTATTTGCTGCTAATTTCCCCTATTTAATATGAAGAATTAAATAAGGTTTATATTAAGTTGGGCTCAGAAATGCTTCCTATAAGAGCAAGCCCTTATAGTTAATTACGTCTTAGATAATATAAGTCACCTAAGAAAACTCTCTAAAAAGATCAGGGAATATTATCTTCAAGTTATTCAACAGGATAAGACTTTTCAACGAAATTGAACAAAGAGGTGTGAAAGGCGATTGCCTCAAATTTAGAATATTTTGTTGTAGAGTTAAAGGAGGAAGAAATAGAGGATGTCATAGATCCCGGGAGAACCTCTGTGACTTCCTAATCTATACTATGGTTTGGCTTCAGTTTTGAGGGGAAATTATTTAAGTGTTTCAACCTGCAAATTTTATTAAGTAGAGCTTATATTCATGTGAGACGATCAAATAAATAGCCTGGAAGATATGAGAATTTAGGTCGTGACAGACGACAACCTCAGAATCCTAAGACGAGTTAGGGCTTATATTGTATAACAGAGTTGTACAAAGGCCTAAAGATAAGGTGAGGATTTACGTTGCATAAGCAAACAACCTCAAAGTCCTATGGCTTTGTTGTTCAATTCTAAAGAATGATATATACTGTTGTAGTTTGTCTAATGTATTTTAGCCATCTGTTGAAGATGGTCGTGTTGCCCATAGTGCTAGCTTCAAGCTCCTTGTCGCGATGAGTTTAAGTTCTCTAGTGTGTCAAGTTATGATGTTTGATGTTAAATTTCTAGTGTGTCAAGTTATGATGTCAAATCGTAGTTCTTCATGATTGTAGTTCTTTAAATGTTATGGGGCATATTAAAGTTGATTAGAGCGACACCGGTTAGGATCCTACAGTTCCCTCGTTCCGGTACTACTATTTTTTATTGGATTCATTTAGTTCAAATGAATTTACTAAACTCAACTTAATGAGTTTCATACTTTCATCTAGACCGTGGGAAGTCACGTTAGCAACCATAGGTTACCTCCTCCGAGGGATTTCCGATCATCCGATAAAGGCATCTTATTTAGTTGCAATTGTTGTTTGTGAGCAATTGTTGTTTGTGATGTTTATGATTAAATTTTCAGTTGTCTTATATTTTGAATGTTGTGGCGGTGAATCTTTTCTTGGTCAATTTTAATTTGGTTTTGGTTTCAATTTTGTGGCTATCCTAGCAGTTTTGGTTTTCATGCAGAGTGACATCGTTGTTTAGCATGCAAGTTCATAAGCATAAAAGTACAATGTAGAAAGTACGAGAAAAGAAAGCACTGTAAACTGTAAAAGTGGACCTGGTGAATATTCTCCTTCCTCCACCTGAAAAGTCAGTACTTTCAAAGCACATATATGTATATATAATTTTGCATAAATTAAAGTATGCTTATAAGGGAAGTAGAAAATACAAATTTAAGGTGTGTCTACCCGATCCTATGTCATAACTTAACAGGTTTAAATTTTGAGGATGATTCCATTAAGCAAGTCATAATAAGTTAAGATGTCCTACAAGACTTCCAAAGGAATATAAAAAGTTTTGGGTAATACCCATAGGCATTTCGTAGTCCTTAGAATTACCTTGAGTTCATTTTGGTCTTATTATGTTTACTATATAGTTCATTAAATTAATATCCTTATGCTCAGTGAATCATGTTGTTTTGATTATCTCTTAAATAAGGTAATCATCACTTGATATCTCATTTATGTGTTATATAGGTAAAGACCTTTTGGGGGCAACTTGACTTAATTAAGGAATTTAATTAATTTGATTTTGAAAATTGGTTTGTAGTGTTTTGAAAGATTTTAAATTAATTATAATTTATTTTCTAAAACCTCATTATATAAAATTTTGATTAAGCCTAGTTCACTACTAAGCCCTTAAGTTTTAATTGGTAGATTTGCAAAAAAGGATTTTAAAAGGTTATATTCTTAATCCTCGTCATCAATTATAAATTATCTCAAAAACCATTAGGTGGGGGTTAAAATCACTGGGTTATAATCTTCTAAAATCAAACCCCTTACTTTAGTATCTACCTATTTAATTATTTTTCCAAATTTCATAAATTTGAAAAATTATAAATTTATCCTTTATGAAATATAAAGTGAGGCTGGTTTCTACCACTTATCTCTTTTATGTTTCAATCATCAAGACATGTTATTTTAATAACACTTATTACCCATTTACCCTTTTGATTAGACCTAAATATTAATTAAGATCTAAATTCCAAAATTATACTTTTGCCCCTAAGGCCTTAACACCCTATAATTCATTAAATTAGAATCAAATTACTTGAAGATTTTATGCTACCTCACTCATGGGTTAATTAAAATATCAAATGAGAAAATGTGATTTTTCCAAATTTATTTAAATTTTATAATTATTTTTAATGCAAAATAGGAATTTTCAATGAAAATTTAATAACTCAACCAAAATAAGACATATGTCCTTAAAAAAATTATTAGAGGTTCACCTAAATCAAAGGACCACTTGGACCAATTTTCATGATTTTTAGTGGTTTAATTTAATCACTAAAGTTTTTTGTTTATTTTGAGTATTAATTAAATATAAAATAATATTTAGATGGAAAATTAAGTTTTATATTTTTCTTAAATCCCTATGAGTCCAGGGAACCCAAAATAACAAATTTCAATCTTTTTTATTTATATTTTAATTATTAGAATTATTTTAGTGAAAAATTAGAGCAAATCAATTTTTATGCCTTTTAAAATTTATATCTTGAATTAGAAAATTGGGAAAATTATTTTAATTAGTTCTAAGTGATCAGGAAGCCAAATGTTACATTTTAATTTATTTTCTTACAATTTTGTGATTTTTATGATTTTTAATTGATTTTTTATTTATTTAAAGATTTAAAATTAGCTAAAAAATGAAGTGTTTATTTTTATATAAATTTCATTTTTCTTAGATTCCTCTGGTTATAAGGAGCTCCAAAAACTAGTTTTGGTAATTTTTTTGAATTATATTTTAATTATTATAATTATTTTAATGCCAAAAATGCTATTAAACTTGATTAATACATTTAAGTGGTCAAATTAAGTCCAATTGACTTTAAATTTTTGTGGGGAGCTCCCCTAACATTAAATTACAATGTGGAAGAGTTTTTGTGCCATTTACATTCATAATTACTCCAAATTAGTTTTATTTTATTTTTTAGGGTTGGTGATAATTAGAATTATTTATAATTAGTTAAATCAATTTTATATTTTTTCTAGGGTCCTCTGACCACAGTAAAACTACCAAAATAAGTTTTGTATTTTTTTGATGAGTATTTTAATTATTATAGTTTTTAAACCAAAATTGGGACCATTAACTTGAACGTTAGATATCAAACATTAGGGATCTCTTATGACCTTTGGAAAATCATGAAAGGAATCCTAATAACATGTAGAATCAAAGCCCTAAATAATAAGTAATGGTGAAATGTCTATGCAAATGGAGAATAAAATAAGAAAAACACTATTTAATTAATTAGAAATAATACATGCATCAAAAAAACTTGAAAATGTTTCCACATTATTTTCATCTCTTCACAGAGCAACAAGGTATTTTTATTTTATTTTTATGATTTTTTACAGATTGTTATGCATTTTTGAAGTTCTCGGAATTAAATAAATAGAAAAAACTCCTAATTTCAAACTTATTTGTGTCATCCTCGTACGTGTCGAGGAGGAGCGTGTCACCGCGGGATTGTGCGCCTCCATCTAAGTCAGCCCACTCTTTTCGAATCGTGGCTCCGTTTGGCACAATCAGAACCATCCAAGCGAGACACAAAAGTTCAGACGAGACGTGGTCATCGTCCTCAATGAAGCCAACCTGAGAACCGTCCATTTTTAAACACTAATATCTCACTCAATTCTTAACCAAATCAAATGCAGTTTTTCTTAAATTGCTCATCTTGACTAAGAGAACACATCTATATGATTGATTGACCTTTAAATCAACTCTATGCACATGGAAAATCTAATGAAGATCATTTTAGGGTTAACTTTCAATACCTTGGTCCAAGAGGGAAAGCCTCGATTGGATGCTTGTGGAAGCTTCATGGAGGTCCCAAGAGCCTTGGAATGGAGCCTCAAGTCATGGTAAATTGCCTAGATATGATTTTGACCAAGGCCAAATAAGGGGTTGGCTCAAAGTCCACCTTATGGTGCTTTGGTGATGGGGCTTTTGTGTGGGATCTTCTTCTCTTGCTGTGGGGATGGTGTGGGTGCAATTAATTTGAATTTCGTGGTAATTTAAGGAGTGTCCTATTTTGGCCTAGAAATTGAGCTCAAAAGTTGAGCTCGAGCTGTGGTTTTGGGTGGCTAAGGATGGTTAGGTTATACTTAAGAGGTCTCAAAGAAGCTTTGGAAGCAATTTGGTAGAGTCTCCCCAAGGAATTTCAAGCTCTCTCTCTCTTTGGCCATGGAGGGGGGTTTAAGTAAAGGGGCTTGGAGAGGACACCAAAGGAAATTAGTGGATGTTCTAAGTTGCTTATGTGGATGCCAACAAGGCCAACAAGGTGTGCCAACAAGGTGCAAAAATCAAATTGGGATGAGACAGCTTGGATGGGTTTAATTTTGAGTTTTGGCCTAGGTGGTGCTTTTGAAATTGGGTTTTCCGGTCACCAAGGTGGCTGACCGGATAGAGAGGGGTCAATATCCAGTCCATGGAGGTCAGGTCTTGGTCTTGGTGATGTCAATTGGGGTTGGCCATGTCTAAAGGTATGAGATTGAAATAGTATGGGAAAAGGGTCATTTTTGGTTAATTTGGGTCAAATCATGGTTTGGGGTTGGGTTCACCCCTCAAGGCTAGTTTGCGCGCTAAGGAGAAGCAGGTGGCTCAGCTTAATCATCATGGTGAGGTCTCTATCCAAAGAGATTTGGCTAAACATGGGTTAGAGTGATTCATGGGAAGTGTTAAGAGGATCTTAAAGTTTTAGCCTCTTTCCAATAACTCTTTCCAATAATAGCTTGATGATGTGACATGGCTCTCATGGCTTGCCTATGGCTTGGAAGTGGCTCCATGGCTTGTCCTTGGGATGGTCAACTTTCATGAGGACGGAATTTTGTAATTTTGAAATGATTTGGTGGATTTTGGCATGTAGACTGATTAGTAAAATTTTGATCATGAATTTAAAACTTTAGGAATGATTTTAATTGAATGAATGATGAGGAGAAATGAAGTTATCATGTGGGCTTTGGACTTGGGCTTTTGGAATTAAGTGTAGTGTGCTTGAAATTTTGAAATTGAAATTGAATTTAGGTTAATTAAATTTTGACCTTTGTGTAGGAATATGTCGTAAGGAATTTGGCAAAGTTTCAATTGATTTTGAGTTGAATTGGTGGGCCAATTTGGTGAATTTGGGCATATGGTCAAAATTAGGATTTTTTAAATTTAATTTAAATTAAGCTTGCAATTGGATCAAATTGGTGTTGAATTTCATTTAAATTGGGATTTGAGATATTTAATATTGAGTTGGAATTGACATTGGGCAAAATTGGGGTCAATTGGGCCAAGATTGGGGTTAGTTTGGGGACATTTGAGCCTTTAAGGGAAAATTGAGGTTTTTGGTCAAATTCGATAAAATTGGTCAAATCTAGTCAAATTGATGATGAAAAAATGAAATTGGGAATACTTGGGATTATTTTGAAAATTTTGGGAATTTTTGGAGTAGACTTGAATGAGAATTGTTTCCGCTGGGGAGTAACAAAGACTCGCTAGGGAAAAGAAAAGTAGATTTCAGGGATGATTGTCGGGCAGATTGACAGTCCCGGTGAGAATTGTATATGTGAAAAGAGTTTTGGGTTTTGATTTGAAATTATAGGATGGTGGAATTATGAGCAAGAGAACCAGATTGAGCGGAAAACACAAGTACAGAGAAGGGATTAAGATGTCAGCGCTTACCCCGAAGAGTATATATGTGTGGGAATAGGGCATCTGGGCTTACCTTGAAGGAGTATATATGGGAATAGAACATCTAGGCATACCTCAAAAAACATATATGGGAATAGGACTTCTGGGCCTAACCCAAAAAGTATATTTGGAAACAAGACGTCTGGGCCTACCCCAAAGAGAATAAATGGGAATTGGATGTCCGGGCCTACCCTGAAGAGAATATATGGGAACAGGACGTCTGAGCCTACCCCAAAAAAAATATATGGGAGCAGGACATCTTGGCCTACCCTAAAAAGAATATATGGGAACAGGATGTCTGGGCCTACCCTAAAAAGTGTAGATGGGAATAGGACGTCTGTGCCTATCCTAAAAAGTGTATATGGGAATAGAACGTGTATGTCTATCCCAAAAAGTACATATGGGAATGGAACATTTGTGTCAACCCCAAAGAGAATATACGAGAATAGGACGTCTATGCCTATCTCAAAGAAAAGTACAATGAATAGGACATCTGGGCCTACCCCAAAAAGTGTAGATGGAAATAGGACGTCTAAGCCTATCCCGAAAAGTGTATATGGGAATAGAACGTGTATGTTTATCTTAAAAAGTACATATGGGAATGGAACGTCTTTGTCCACCCCTAAGAGAATATACTAGAATAGGATGTATATGCCTATCTCAAAGAAAAGTACATGAGAATAAGACATCTGGGCCTACCTCAAAAAGTGTATATGGTAATAGACTGTCTATGTATATCCCAAAAAGTACATATGGGAATGGAACGTCTGTGTCCACCCTAAAGAGGATATACAAGAATAATGGCTATGCCTATTTAAAAAAGAAGTACATGAGAATAAGACATCTGGGCCTACCCCAAAAAATGTAGATGGGAATAGGACGTCTGGGCCTATCCCAAAAAGTGTATATGGGTATAGAACGTCTATGACTATCTCAAAGAAAAGTATATAGGAATAGGACATCTAGGCCTACCCCGAAAAGTACATACAGGAATGGAATGTCTGTGCCCATCCCAAAGGGAATATTTGAGAACAGGACGTCTATGCCTATCTCAGAAAGTGCACATGGGAATAGGACGTCTAGGCCTACCCCAAAAAGTACATATGGGAACAGATTGTCTGTGTCCACCCCAAAGAATAACTTGAAAATATTTTATAGAGCTTGTGTTATCGAATTCACTGATATATGGCATGTGAAAATTTGCCAAATATTTGTGGGATTTTCTTTTGTGTGATTTTTTGCAAAACATGCAATTTTGTGGGAATGTGAACAGATTGGTGCAAGATAAGATAGTCTCGCTGTGCAAGCAAAGAGTAAGTAATCTTAAACTCGAGGGAAACAAACTCAACAAATTAAAAAAAAGTTTTCTTGTTGTTTTTATCATATTTAATTATCAAAATATTTTTTCAAAATATTTTTGCTTTGGTTAATTTTCAAAATATTTTGAAATTTTAATATCAAGCTTTCGTTGTATCGTTTTTTGTTCGTATGGCTTTTCATCAATCACAAAAAAGAGGGAAATTTGACAAACAAGTTGAAACTTGAAAGAAATTTCATTAATCTACTCCCAAAAATGAGCTGCAAATTGAGTACATGTTGAAGTATCAAAATACAACATGTTGGACATGTTTGAATCATCAAATAGTAAATACATATCGTACACTAAACATATCTGGTACATATATCATGTCTGCTACGCAAAACTTGGAAAAACAGGGATCTTGTTGATCGTCTTTGGTGTGGTGAGCTCCTGATCAAGCTGATTTACTAAGCCACGCCCCAGGATAAGAATTCCCTTCGTGTGTACCTGGAGGTGCAACCCTCTCATAACTTATATGGCTGAAACTCCTCTAGCTCAGGATCTGGTTGGAATCCTCATGGTATCTTGTCATCCCCCATTCTTCTGAAGGTTACAGAAACTCAAGGATGCAGCACTCTCGGAATGCATTGTTTATCTAAATCAGCACCATTTCCATCTAATACCAGCACTAATCCCAGCGGTAGTGGAATCTCAACTGACCCTCTGAATTCCTCAGGGATGACATTGTCAATCTCTTTTTTGAAGAGTACATTGCTTTTGCTGACGAAAGACACTATGCAGAAGTGAGTATATTGCTTTTGCTGACGAAAGACACTATGCAGAAGTGTCTAACAAAATCATGATGGTCAAAATGGGGAGGAATACAACTCCCCTCATCATAAATGTTGATGATGCAACTATTTAGTATGCAGTCTGGTGGTAGTATACTCCATCAAGTTAATCTTTTGATGATTCTCTTTATCACATAAGAGATCAGACCCACCTTATCATATCTTAAGATACCAGGGGGGTTCCCTTACCTATCTTCAACAAAATTATAGCAACAACCACACTGAATGGTTATCCTACCTTTCCCACGCATCAATTTTTGCGATTCTGAATATGTTTTTGGCCTCAGTAAACCAGCTTGGCCTCTGGCTTGTAGATTATACACACGGTCTAAAATCCTTTTCTCATCGCTCTCTAAGAAGACTCTAGTATATAGCACCAAGCTCTCAAATATGTTGACCATTTCACCTCGATTTCATCTCGAACTTCCTCATAAAATTCAAATTCTCTTCGTTTGACTCTGCAGATTCTTTCCATCTCAGTCGTAGGAATATCATCAAACTATCGGGGCAGTGTTGGTCTTCTTGTTTCAACCTCTTCAACGACTAGCATATGCTATGTATCTCCAAGTGTAAAATATTGCATCCTAGGCATTCTATGAATGCTCATCCAGTGGATGCTACTGCGGGCAGCTCTGCATTACACATAGTTTCCACACCGGCCAGCCTCTATAGTATTCATGGGGTACATCCATCTGCATTGGCTCTGCAGCTGACTCCAGCTCATCCTCTGTATTTGATAGACTGAAAGAGGTTTCTTTTGTAGGTGGTTCATAAGTTATTCCTTCATGAATTGGGGTAAGTAATCCAGCTGCTTCTCTTTGCTTTCTTCTTTCTTCCCGTTTGAAGGCTTTATGCTTGCATCCGTTAGCATTGTGACGCCTCGTTCTTTGAAGTGGTGTGTCAGACACTCTGTCCTCATTGGTGCTTATTAAATTCCCCATAAGCACAGTTATCAAGGATTGTAGTTGATTGGTACCTTCCACTGAGTAATGTTTAGTGTTTATCTTCTTCATCTTTCGTGAGGAATCAACTTCAGCTCCAACTTTCAGTAGAGAAAGTAATCCTTCTTTTTCCAGTCAGCTAACAATGTCCATCAGGGGACCTTCATAATTCACATCAACCTGACCAAAGTTGAAATCAAGGTCTATGACACCGCCTTGGGCAACCCTTTCCTTATCCAATGTGAGATTTAAGCCATCTCTGAAGGAAAAGATCAACTTACACTCTGACATTTCTTCTGCAAAAGATAGAAAACATCAGCGCACTGACATCTATCATCAATAAGAGAAAAAATAAAGCATCAACAATTTGAAAATTTGAAAATTTTATTTATTCAACTTTATTTAATTTAATTAGATTTAGAAAATAGAAAAACAAAATGAGAAATTTCAAAAACTTTTTCATCTTATTGAGGTTAATTTATTACAAAATCTTGGAACCAATCACAGACTTTTGGTCAAATAAATAACCCTAGAACAATCAAAATTTCAAAAAAAAAAGCAAATGTTGATTTCAAGCTTTTTCCTCTTATTGAGGTTAATTTATTTACAAAATCTTGGAACCAATCACAGACTTTTGGTCAAATAAATAACCCTAGAACAATCAAAATTTCAAAAAAAAAAGCAAATGTTGATTTCAAGCAGCATCATGTCGGGTAGTAGATCTTCAAGTAGTAGTCTCTGACCGGCAACATTGGTCTTTCACTACGAATCTTCAAGTAGTAGTCTCTGACCGACAACATTGGTCTTTCACTCCGAAAATCCACCAGCTGGTAAGATCCTTTTGAGTAAACTTCTTCTATGATAAATGGTCTCTCCCAAGTTGGTTCAAATTTTCTAACTATCTTACGGTGTGCAAGAATAGGTCTTTTGAGAACGAGAATGATGTCACTGACTTTAAACGTCCTTGGGCGGACCAATTTTTTGTGTGCTTGCACCATTTTTGCTTAGTAAAGCTCCAAGTGTTGTTGTGCTTCTAGTCGCTTTCCTTCAAGACTTTCCAGTTCTTTTAGTGTAAGTTTTGCACATTGTTTTGATGTTAGTTGGTTGGCGATGTCAACTCTAAGAGACTGTGTCTGAACTTCTAACGGCAGTACGGCCTCGGACCCGTACACAAGCTCATATGGTGTGCATCGAGTGGGACTCCAGAACATCATCCAGTAGACCCACAAAGCTTCTATTAGTCTGTTATGCCAATCTCTTTTATTTTTATCTATTGTCTTCTTCAAAATCTGTACCAGTATTTTGTTGAAAGCCTCAGCTAAGACATTTGCTCTAAGGTAGTATATTGTTGACTACCTCCAATCTATCCCATGTTATTTGATGAAGTTGTTGATTTTCGTGCTCTTGAAGGCTGTCCTATTATCATAAATCACTCTATGTGGAACACCGACACGGTAGACAATTTTGGTTTTGAAAAAATGAAGAACGTGTTGTGATGTAACCTCTCGTAATGGAACTGCTTCTGCCCATTTGGAAAAGTAGTCTATAGTGGCGAGGATAAATCTGTGTCGCTTAGAGGATGGAGGGTCTATCAGACCTATTATGTCCGTGCCCTAACACTCGAATGGCCTTGAGGCAACATTGGCCACAAGGCAACAGTTGTGTGCAGCACATTCGGAGGTTGGTGTAAGACCACCCCATGCACTTGAAAAAGGTGACACCTTCTATCTATATCCATACAATCAAATATCATTGCTGGCTAATAATATCCAAGTCTTTTGATCTTTATCTTCATTTTTGGCCCTAACTGGTGAGCACCACACAATTCGACATGTACATCTTTAACAATATTTTGTGCTTTTGCTCTGCTCAAACATTGTATCCACATCTGATCAAATGACCTCCTGTAGAGAAATCTCCCACCAGAGCGTACAACATAACCATTATTGTTATGTGATATGCTTCAGATTTATCTTCTATCAGCTTTCCAGTTTACAAATATTCTATTAACGGCTTATGGCAATTTTCATTGATGTCAGCAACGACAATCATCATTCCTTCTTCTTTTTCAATCTTATGTAGATTATCGAGGTTAATTCAAGACAAAAATCATCTTTCTTGTACTCTAATATCAATGGAATCCTCTGGTGGACACGCCAATTCTAGCAAGTTTCACTAGAGCATTGACATGTGCGTAATCTCCACGAGGTATCCGGTATAGAGTTACATTAGGGATCTGTTGTAGCAGCCTCATCGCGTATTGATGATATGATGATATTCTACTAATCTTTTAGTTTTAGAATCTTGTATTGTCCAGAAACTTGTTGAATGATAAGTTGAGAATCACCATAGATGATAATATCTGTTATATCCATTGAGATTGCCAACTCCAACCCAGTGATTAATGCTTCTTATTCTGCTTCGTTATTTGTATACGGATCTGTTAGGTGAATGGAGAATCTCAACATACCTTTATCTAGCGTGATAAAAATCAAACCAATTCATGCTTTGCCTGGTATAACCATTTATGGTCTTTTATCCTTCCAGGCTGGTGATGCTCCGTCGAAATACATCTCCCAATATCTGACATCGGAGGGTTCTACTTACAGTATCTGCTCATGTGGAAATTCAACATTGAGTGGGGACCCAGCTGGCAGTGGGTGCACAACGAGAAAATCTGCTAATATATATCCCTTGATAGCGCAGTGGGGAACAAAAATTATATCAAATTGCAATAAAATCATTGACCATCTCACTAGACATCCATTAAGTGTTGGTCGGGTCATCAATTATTACAACAGATTAACTTTTAAGATGAGGGAAATTTTATGGGAAAGCATGTAGTGCCTAAGCTTTTGAGTGACAAAAATTAAAGCTAGACAATGCTTCTCGATAGGCATATACTTTATCTCTATCGGTACTAGACAACGACTCAAGTAGTATAGTGCATTTTCCTTACCCTCATCATTGACTTAGGCTAATAGGGCTCCAAGAGAGTCATCTAAAGCTGTAGAATAAAGTATTAACAGTTTTCTCGGGGTAGGGGCTGCTAAAATATGAGGTGTCATTAAGTATCGTTTAACATCCTCAAAGGCCCACTGCATTTTTCTTCCTAAATAAATTTGGTATCTTTTTAATTAATGCAGAGATGAGCTGGCTAAGGCCCACTGCATTTTTCTTCCTAAATAAATTTGGCATCTTTTTAATTAATGCAGAGATGAGCTGACTCCTACCTAAGAGATTAGAAATAAAACATCTTTGATATGCCAATTTTTCTTGAAAATAACGTAGTTGTTTCAGGGTTTTCGGAGGAGACATTTCCAAGATAGCTTAGAGGAGGAGACATTTCCAAGATAGCTTTAATCTTATCCGGGTTGATCTCGATTCCCTGATGATGAACAACGAATCATAGAAATTTTCCAGAGGTAACGCCAAAGGCACACTTTAAAAGATTCATTTTAAGATTATTTTGTCGTAATCATTCAAACATGATCCTTAAATCGTACAAATAGTATGTTTTCTGTTTACTTTTGATGACCAAATCATCCACATAGCACTCCACTTGGTTGTGAATGAGGTCGTCAAAAATTTTCATCATTACATGTTAATATGTTGCTCCAGCTTTCTTTAATCCAAACGACATTACTGTGTAGCAGAATATCCCAACAGGCGTCCTAAAAGTTGTAAGTGCTGCATCTTCTGGAGCCATCTTGATCTGATTGTATCCTAAAGATCCATCCATAAAAGAGTAAAGATCCATCCATAAAACATCCATAAAAGAGAAAATCTCATGTGGTGAAGCGATGTCCACCATTAATTCTGGTATCGATAACAAAACTCATCTTTTGGTCATGCTTTATTCAAACCTCTGAAATCATCACATATACAAATTTTTCCATTCTTCTTCTTAACTGGTACGACATTGGCTAACCATGTCGGGTGTTGCTCTTCTTGCATAAAGTTAGTGTCTAATAATTTCTTTACCTTAGCAATGACTTGTTTCTCTATTTCGAGGCGCATCTTTCTAGGAGCTTGTTTTATTGGGGCAATATCTTTAACTACCCCAAGCTTATGTAGTGCAACTTCTGCTGACAGTCTTGGCATTTCATCGTAACTCTAGGCAATGTAATCTTTAAATTATGTTGATAACTTTATCAACTCTATGGATTCTTCCTCGGCGAGTAAGGAACTTATAAATGTTGGTCGGGCCTGCTCCCCAGTCCCGAGGTTGATTTCTTTTAACTCATCAACTGTTGATTTAATTTCTTCTTCAAATTATGGCAGAGCTTCATCTATTACTGTTCTTGAGAGTCAACCTCTATATCGAGGCAATCCTCTTTTAAATCATTAGTAACAACCACGCAAAATTTTCAATCATCAATTGGTCCTACAGTACCAAATCCAAGACTTTATTTTGAATTAGGAGTTTGACTTTTAACATTCCATAATTTCTCAAAAAGTTGCAATTTATCTTTTGGCATTTGCTTTGGCACATATCCCTGTTGAATTAATTTTTGTACACAGGGGAAAAGTAACCATAAGGTAATTCTATTAATTCGTTAGGATCATCATCCAAATTTACATGATTTTTATGAACTAGTAGAAGGAGAAGCATGATAAAAATTGATCGGTTTTAAACCATCACTACGGACTTCCTTAACCTATAAACTCTTAAACTTCTGGGGGTAGATCGGAGTAAGGGTCATGACATTCACATAGTGGTTGATTCAATTGTACATCGACTCATATTAATCTTTTTCCATGTCTTCTAAAGAGATTCCATATTGAGACTTCTTTTATTTTATCATCATCATTTCTTCCTTAGAAAATTCTTCTTTTATTTTATCATCATCATTTCTTCCTTGGAAAATTCTTCATTAGAACTTTCTTCCATGTCGATGATGATGGTCGGCTTAGTCTGTTCAACAATCGTATTGGTTCTTCCACGTTCTTAGTCTGTTCAACAATCGTATTGGTTCTTCCACGCTCACGTCCCCGGCCTCGATCTCGGGTATATAGGCTAAAAGAACCTCTACTACCTCATTGTGAAGAGACGATAGTAGATTATCACAACAGATTTTAATGACCTCCTCTATATGATCTTTCTGAATCTTGCACTTCATTTGATACAACTTTGCGACAAAAGACTGTCTTCTTTGTAGGTGCGTAGTAGGCGGCGTCTTCATGAATGCCTACTTCATGTACTAAAAATGGTTGTAAAACTCCTTTAATACAATGTTCTTATCCTTCTTTGAAATATTTGATGCATTGTTGTAATGATGATGGAACTATATTATGCTCGTGAATCCATGGTCATCCAAGTAGAGCCTTGAAAGAAGTCTCTGCATCGATAATATGGAATTTTATAGTTGTCACTAGTTCCTCAACTTTCATTAACAATGTAATCGATCCAAGGGCTCTTTTTCCCTTCTGATTAAATTCCCTTAACACTATTTTATCGGCTGTAAGCTCTTGAGTTTCAATATCAAAATATACTAACGTCCGTAGACTCATTAAGTTGAGTGATGCTTAGGATCTACCAAGACTCTGGACAGTACAAATCTATCGATTTTGATGGAGATGTAGAGTAGTCGGTTATGGTCGGAAGTACCGAGCAACAAGTCTTCATCCGTGAAGGTTATCACATGGTGTTCTTTCAACAAACAAACTTTATGTGATGTTGTGTTGGCCATTTGAGCTAAGCAAATCTCTTGGTCAAGAAAAGCTGTAACCAGAGATTCTCTCATCTCCTTCGATAGGATTAGAGCTTCGCAAATGCTTAACTTGGTCGGCAACCTCCTAAGATGAGCTAGCACATTATAATAAACCTTGCATAATCCTCAAATTTTCACTTGGTTATGTGGTTCTTCCACTAGTGGAGGTGGAGGTAGCTCTTCTTAAGTTACTATCCATTTTCCATTATTTACTGGAGTTGACCTCAAGGGTAATACTTTCCCGCTCCTTAGATTTACTTCTGTAATTTCTTCTTCCTGAGATACTGCAGGAAGATGTTATGATATTATTTCTTTATAGGAGAGATCCAAGTTGATGACAAGTGGTGTACTATGGCACTCTAAGACTGGCTCCTCACTCTCAGTGATATCGTAACTGGTGTTATCAATGTCTTCTTCATTCTCGTTGAAGGGTTTATCAGACTCAAGTATAATTTGAGGGTCAGTTTGGGAATCGAGATCGTATTTAGAATGAACAAAGTTAGTTACATTATCATTAAATACAACCAAAACATAGCCGAAATCATAATCATTATATTCATAATATCCGGGTGGGGAAAAAAGATAATCATACATGCATACAGAGGATTTTCTTCCCCAAATCTAAGATAACCAATCTAACTGAGGCAGCCCCTATCCTAGCCTCCGTGCTATCAGTCTTAACAACGTCGCTCTTTTCCTTCTCTTCTGGTTGCGATGACTTCTTTAACGAAATCCCCAACTTGGGCCGAGCAGGATGTAGACTCTGAACGACTGCATGCGCTGAAGCGATATGAATCTGATCCAGTATTTTCTTGGATGACTTGCTTCAAATTGTGCTTCATCCATATTTATTTGCATATGGATCTATCCGAATGATGGGCTCAGCCGAAATCATATTCACAGAACCTTTCTATGGCTCTTTCAAATATTCCTTTGGGATCGTTATGGTTACTTCTTTATAGTTTCTATCGAGCCAATCTTTGAATATGAAGCAAACTTATATTGTATGCCCAAACATTTATGGTAGAGACAAAAACTGGGACTATCTTTCTTATTGACCTCTTCGGGCTTCTTTGGTTTTGACAACCTGAACTCTGGCTTCTTCATCAAGTTTCTGAACATTTTCAACATAGCCTCATCTTTGAAGGAATATTGTCTTCTCTTTTAACCTAAAAGAGTCGAACCCATTCTACCGTCCATCTAGTATGATCCTCCCTAGTATGGCTATCAACTCAACTGTCCATACTGTTGTACTTGCTGTTGAACATGCTGTAACAGTTGCTGAATTGTTGAGAACTTTGGTGAGAATGCTCTACTTGTATTTTCATTGGTTGCTTTCCTTTATTGACTGTTGCCACTATCCCAGACCTCTTCTCGAATGCTCTGGTTTTCCTAGATTTCACCATTTTCTCTTGAGAATCCATTGATTTAGCTTCCTCTTGTAAACTACTAGCTTTACTTAACAACTTCTAGAAGGACTTGATAGTGAGTCCCTTATGCATAAAAGCTACTAACCCGTGTGTTATCTTGAGTAGAATCTCAATCACATGTTGTTTCTGTAGTTCAGGCTCACATTTAATGCAAAGGTTTCTCCACCTCAAGATGTAATCCATTGGATTTTTGTTGGGTCTTCGCTTCTCCACTACAAGATCCCAAATAGAAACATGATGATGTGCTCCAAAAACTCTCTTTGCGAAAACTTGCTCTAATTTGAAAAACTTCTTAACGTATCCATTAGGTAGTTTGACATACCAATCAAAAGCAATCCCTGATAGGCTGATGACGAACTGTCAGAATTGTAAGGCTTCATTACCTCCCTAAGGGTTCATTACCTCCTATGTTGCCACAACTAGCCCGAAAATGTGCTAGATGTTGCCTGGGATTCCCAATCCCATCAAATATTTTGAAGTTTGGTGACACAAAACCCTTAGGGTAGGGTATGGCATCAAAATCCTATGGGTAAGGTCTACCCCTTGAAATCAATGCATCACCCTTAGACTGGGCTAATGCCTCTCAAACTTGTTGTTCGACCAATTACTTAATATCTTTCTCAGGCATGGTATTTGGTGAGGAATCTTTCTTTTGCTGCTCTTCTCCATTAGCGGAAGCAACCTCTCTTTGTTCATCGGTGATATGGATTATTTCAGGCTGGTTAACTCCTAGAGAAGCCACCTGCTTTGATTGGATTGCCCATTAGCTGTAGCCATGGCAGCCATTGTGGCGGCCATCTCATCCATTTGCTTTTCCATTTGCCTAATATGTTCATCCCTTATAAAAATAGCTCTGCGCAAATCATACACGACATTCCCTTCGATGAGAGTTTAGGCATCAATATCTATGAAATCCTCATCATGAATATCCATGAAATCCTCATAGATCTAGTCTTGATGACATGAATATCCATGAATTCCTCATTAAGGTAATTACTAAAATCAGACTCCTCATCATCATCATTAATTGTTACACCATGTTCTTTGGCTAGCTCAAAAATCTCAGCTCTGAGTTTTTCAACCTTTTCTTGATGACATGAATATCCATGAAATCTTCATTAAGTTTATTACTAAAATCAGACTCCTCATCATCATCATTAATTTTTACACCATGTTCCTTGGCTAGCTCAGAAATCTCAGCTTTGAGTCAGACTCCTCATCATCATCATTAATATTAATTGTTACACCACCATGTTCCTTGGCTAGCTCAGAAATCTCAGCTTTGAGTCAGACTCCTCATCATCATCATTAATTGTTACACCATGTTCTTTGGCTAGCTCAAAAATCTCAGCTCTGAGTTTTTAGACCTTTTCTTCAATTATCGCCTCTTGAATTGTCTTAAGATCTGGAGAATTTCCTTGAACATCCTTCACTTGTTCATCAAATTTTGTAACAAATATTTCAAATTTTTGTTCTACCTTGTCGTTCTGCCCTGCGAGCTCAGCTGACCGTATTGGTATGGTGACTTTGGGTACCCACACCTTCTTTCTTGATAATGATGTCTTGAGATGAGGTATCTTAAAAGAGGCATCGACATGCCAGAGGGAAGTGTGCTCCCTGCGGTGTGAACAACTCACAATACAGGGTAATTTCTTCATCTTTTCCTTTTTCAAGACACTCTTGTGAGTAGTAACTAGTTGAACTTTTAGACCCTGACTTGACTTAACCAGTTGACGTCCTGTAGACTTTGGAGCAGTAGAGGCAACAAAATCTGTTGTGACAACTGTAGTATCAATTAAACTTTCTAGACGGAATCTGATGGGATTACGTGTTCGTAAAGCTTCAGCTGACTTGTGGGAATGTCGGGCAATCCTGACGTCCCTTAGGATTTCTTTCTTCATTTGCGGGGACATCGCATTTCCCATTTGCTTAAGCAATTTGAGCACTAAAACATTCTTCTTTAGTGGGCAGTCTCTGGAAAATTGTACTGACTCGAGTGATAGAAGCAGGCTTCTTCCTCTCCCCACCTTGTCTATGAGGTGACAATAAAGTGGCAGCAATCTTCTGGATACTTTCGTACCCATTAGTATCCATTAAGGGGTAGAACCCACTACCTTACAGAAGTGGAGAGGTCTCTTGTAATCTAAATTCCTCTTCAAGAGGAAACTCATCATCAGATACTTTCTCTGAGATCTGTGGTTCTTTCTTCGTGATCAAGTTAGCGATGTAGACTTTGAACTCGATCCAATCTCAAACACTGATGGAGGGATGGTATATTCCTCAGTTTCATCTTTTATGATCATAATCTCCTTTCCTATAGAAGAAAAAGGGATCGAAAGACTTGGCAGGTGCTAGGGGAGTAGTAGTTTTCTTCTTCTTGGAAGAAGGGAATTCGTTAGGACAGTTCAAGTCAAACTCAGGAGAGGGCTCCTAAATTTTTGGAGCGGCAACCTTCACTACAACAAATGGGGCCTTTCCTTCAATTTCATTGAATCCAGCTGTGAAGTTGATGGTTGAAGTGACATTGCGAGCGTTGCGGCTATCTGGCAAATTTCAGGAAAAGGTGAGCGTGTGAAACACCATTACAGCACCTTTAAAAAGAAAGCTTTGAGATTAGTTATTTAGCCAATACTTTGTAATGTTAGTGCGAATACTAAAAACTAATAAAGGCGATCCGTGGACTGGGCAAATTTTAGTTTTATTTAATTTTTAATTTGTCACAATTTTAAAACTTAGTAAAAATAGTTTGAAAGTTAAAGGATTTAATTTGTTAAAGAATTTAAATAACAAGCAAAGCATGACATGAATCGATTTAATTTGTAACAGAGCAAAGCAGGCTTCAAAAGGGAAAGTAGGGTTCAGGACCTAGTGTGGGACCAGACATTACAACATATAATGCCAGGGCAAAACTAGTCCAAAAAGAGAAACTAATCCACCATCACACCTTTTGGGGGTCCGACCCCACACAAAGATTAAAATAAGTCCTTAATGGCCTCCTGAACCTCTTTGTTCAAAGGTTATTGAACAGACGATCCTGATGTGCAAAAGAGTTGACCGTAATTTCCTTAGAAAGAAATGGGTTAAGCATGCCAATGGAAGAAAGATAATTTGGTTCATGAGGGACATGAACCTATTACTGATTTATGAAAATAATAATTCTTGATTTAAATAAAGAGAGAAGCACATCTCCAGTGGAGTCATTAGAAGCTGTCGACACTATTTTGGTTAAGGTGTTGCCCGTTGGGAATTGGAGCACATTTGGGAATATTCTGACTGGAGTGGAATAGGCTGAGAAAGAGCTCCAACTTCTGGAGGAAGGACACAGCAAGGGTCAGGTGGGAGATTCATTCCTTCTGGAAGCCAATCAAAAGTTATTGAATGTTGTAGAATGGCAAGAACAATTCCTGAAGCAGAAGGCAGGAAAGAACAAGTTCATGGATGGCGACATAAACACTAGATTTTATCATGCCTGCATCAAGTATCAATAAAAAAGCAACACCATTCACTCGCAACACCATTCACTCTATCAAAGACAACCAAGGAAATTGGATCAGAGATGCTCAAGGGATTGCTGACAGTGTTGTGGCCTACTGTAAAGATCTGATGCATTGTGAATTAACTGAAAGACAACATGTGGAATCAGAATTGTTCCAAGATGAGAAGGACATTTGTTCCAAGATAAAGCTAGTTGAAACCCCTAGAGAGGAAGAAATAAAAAGAGCTCTCTTCCCTATTGATAGTGCCAAATCAGCAGGTCCTGATGGTTTCACGGATGATTTCTATAAGAAGGCTTTGGAGGTCATCAAAGTACAGATTGTTGAAGCTATACAACACCACTTCTAGGGACAACCTTTACCATACTATTTCAATACTACTACCATTATATTTGTCCCTAAATCATCAATAAAGAGTATTGGAGTAGCTACAGAACTATTAGTCTTACTAACATTGTTAGTAAGATCATTAGCAAAATTCTGGTTTTTAGAATCCATCCCATTCTGCAACATCTCATTAGCCCCAAACAAGCAGTTTTTGTGAAGGGAGAAACATAAGGGACAACATTATGATAGCCCAAGAGCTTCTGTTGGATATAGATAAACCTTACAGAGGGGGAAACATGATATTTAAACTGGAACTGAAGAAGGCTTATGATATGATCAATTGGAACTTCATCATGGAGATTATGAAGGCTAGGGCTTTTACAAAAGACTCCTATAAAATCATCCAGAGATGGCTTGTAGGAAATGTTAACATTGTTTTAATTAATGAGAAAACCCATGGTTTTTTCAAGGCTAACAAGGGTTTGAGACAAGGGTACCCATTATCTCCAACCATTTTCATACTGGCTCTGGACTACCTGTCTAAAATCATAGATAAACCTGGCAAGAAAAAAGATTACAACACTTTTCTCAATAGATCCAAACAAGACATCAACCATCTGATTTATGTTGATGACATCTTAATTTTCTCCAGAGCTAATAAGAATGCTATCAAACATCTGTATGCATATTTGCAAAAGTTCCAACAAGCTTCTGGTCTTGAAGTGAACAAAGATAAAAGCCACATTCTCTTCAGCAAGAATTGCTCCATAGCCTGCAAACAGTTGATTTTAGAGCTCACTGGTTTCAAAGCTATGTATATCCCCTTTAACTACTTGGGGGTTTATCTTACTAAGGGAAGGAACAAATAAATACAATTTAATGAGATAGTGGATAAAACCATTGCTACCCTCCAAGGGTTGGCAAATTCCTTCCTGTCTAATGGAGGCAGAATTACCTTGCTGAAAAGCAACTTAACCACCTTCCCCCTTTAGACCTTACAAGTGGCAGTGATGAATCAAATATTGTGGAAAATCACTCAACTTATGTTGGAAAGAACCTTCAGCAGATTCTTGTGGTATGGGAATAGGAAAAATAGGATCTGGGCAAGCTTGCAGAAAGCTGCCAAACCTCTATATGCTGGGGCTTTAGGCTTTAAGGGATTTGAACAGTTACACCAAATTAGCATGTGTAAACTTTGGCTGATGTTCAAACAGAATGACAACCTTTGGCCAAATTTCAGGCACTCCAAGTATTGCAGAACTGATCATCCTAACCAGGTGAGGGCCAAACTGGGAGACTCTATGACCTGGAAACAGATGCTGAAAATGAAGGAACAAGATGAAAATCTCTACACTTGGGAGTTGGGTCAATGTAACATCAACTTTTGGCAGGAAAAATGGTGCCCAGAGAACACTATTGAACCTTTGGATGAGAATTTGGACAAGAACATAATGGTGAAGGATTGCTGGGAGGGGCAGAAGTGGTCTCAGGAAGTACTCCAAAAGGTTATCACAGAAAACTCCATGAGGCAGATATCTAAACTCCAATTTGATAGAAATAATAAGGATAGGATGATTATAAAAGTTAACTCAACCCAAAGTGTGACCCAAGCCATTTACAATCAGTTGTTCACCCAGGAGGAAACCTCTTGGGGTGAAAATCTGTGGAAAAAATTCTTATCCCCCTCAATAGCTTTCTTCTATTGGAGAGTGCTGAATAACTTAATCCCTACTGATGACATTCTCAAGTTAAAGGTCTTGAAGGGGCCTTCAAAATTCTATCTCTGCCAGAACAGTGAAGAGACAGCTACTCATCTTTTTTTTCAGTGTGACTTCTCCAAGAAGGTTTGGGGATCCCTGACAATTAATTTCCACATCAACACTATCAACTTGGGATGGGAACAACTTAAGAAGTGCTGGTCAAACTGGAAAGATCAGATCTGCAGTAAAGTCATTAAAGTCGACTGGAAAAAACCCAGTTATCCTCACCTTAAAGTTAGCACTGATGGAAGCTTCACAACCCACACAGCAGAATTTGGAGGGGTATTCAGAGATTACAAAGGCAGATGCATAATTTTCTTCAAAGCTTCAATTATTGTTGAAGATGCCTTGAAAGCTGAGGCAGGTTCTCTTTACTGGGTCATCAAAATGGCAGTCATAAACAGATGGACACAAATTCAAGCTGAGGTTGATTCCTTTATGCTGATTGAGTATATGACAGGTATTGTTGTACCTCCATGGCATATCCAACAGTGGATTATTAAGATAAAACATCTTAACAAGGAGATACAAATCAATTATTGTTTTACCTATAGGGAAGGAAACAAACTAGCTAACTACCTAGCTATTGAAGGTGCTGAGTCCCAAAGAGTAACTGTTGCTACTCTGACCTGTTAAAGGGTGACAAATTACAAATACCTTACCTCAGAATTGCTAGGAACTAGATGCTTTATTTACTTTCTTTTTTTAGACATGCCTTGTATTTTCTTAATTACCTCACATTTTGATGTAGCCTTTACTCTCTCTTCTCCCTACTGTAACACTCTCTGGATGTATTGATCATATTTAAGTAATTAACACAGAGGGAGACAAAAGAGGCTCCTTTTTGCAACATATATATATATATATATATATATAAGTTTTAGAAATAATAAAAAATGGAGCTTGGACTGGCGGCTGACTTTGTGGGTACTCTGCTAGGGTTTCCATGGAGTTCCTGATTTTGTGGTTGCTTACTGGTTCCTTCTCTTCCTCTAGTGGCTTCTCTTTCTTCTGGGTGTTTTTCTTGGTGAGGTTTTTTGGTTTTGTACTTACCAAGAAAACTTTATTTGAATCAGTTACTGTTCTATTGGTTTTGTTAGACTATGGCTGAGCTTAACAATATGGATTTATCCACCAATGTTCAATGGGCTAAGGCCACGTT
>NW_018244012.1:178026-178688 GCF_001263595.1 Phalaenopsis equestris | reverse complement strand
ACTCTTTTATTAAACCTCTGAGTAGGAAAAATGGGAAGGTGGCTATCTTTTATAATGATTCAGAGATACAAAAACTGTCTGAGGTTTGTAAATTTTCTCTGATTGGTAAGTTTCAGATGGGACACCCAAAAATGGAAGCCATCAAAAAATTCTTTGATGGCATTAAACCCAAAGGTGCTTGGAGGGTGGGTCTAATTGATGGCAGGAACATCCTTATAAAGTTGTCAAGAGAAGATGATTATGCTAGAGTTTTCTCAAAACGGAGTTTACAGATTGATGGTATTACTATGAAGATCTTAAAATGGTCCATTGAGTTTGACCCGAGCAAGGAGCTGCCTGTAGTTCCTATTTGGTTTAAACTTCCTAGGTTGAAGCTTCATTTCTTTAATCATAAAGTTCTGTTCAATATTGGTTAAGCTCTGGGGAAACCTTTGAAGTTGGATGTCCCTACTTACAACTTTTCTAGACCTTCAGTAGCCAGAATTTTAGTAGAAAGGGATATCACCGTTCCTATTGTGGAGGAAATCTGGTTGGGGACTGAGCACAATGGCTATTAGCAAAAGATTGTTGCTGAACAGAAGCCATACTACTGTTTCCATTGTAGTATGTTTGGGCACACTGATAACAAATGCTACAAAAGCCATCCCCATCTCAGAAGAATG
>NW_018244012.1:177189-177938 GCF_001263595.1 Phalaenopsis equestris | reverse complement strand
AAGGGCAGTGAGGATGATGGCCTTCAGGGTATCATCCCTACCCAAGATGTGAATGATGACCTGCTTGACCAGCAGGATGTTAATGCCAAAGCAAATGATATTTCAGAAGCTGATCTTTCTAGCTGCAACCAGAAAATCAATGAAGTTCTAAACACTGACTGGAACACTATGATGGGGGATACTATTCAGGATTTAGGGGCTGAGGTTACCCTGGGAGAACAACAGATTGACAGATTGACACATCCTTAATTAAAGACAGTAGGGGGTTTCAGACAGTCCTGGAGGATGAATGGCTGGTCCAGAAAGCAAGGAAAAAGAAAAAGGGTTCCCATGGTTTAAACTCTGAGAAATGGGGAAGTTACATCCTCAGGGATAGAAAATATCATAAAGAAGCTCTAGAGGACATGGCTAAAGCAAGAAGGAGGGGAAAATCTGTATCTATTGGATGATGAACTTTCTATGTTGGATTGTTAGGGGATTGGCACATCCTAAATCCCTTAACAGACTGATGGCCTTAAATAGGATGTATAAATTTTGGATGATGGCTATTCTGGAGCCTATGGTCTCTAAAAATTCCCAGAGAATTATAAATAAATTCCCTGGTTTTCTTTTTGCCTCAAATATGAATAATAAGATTTGGGTGTTAGATAGGAAGGAGATATCTTGCAGTATACTGGGGGATCACCAACAATTCCTCCATATCAAGCTTCAAGTGGGGAGCCAGTCTGGTCTGGCTACTTTTGTATATG
>NW_018244012.1:175195-176122 GCF_001263595.1 Phalaenopsis equestris | reverse complement strand
AGGTTTGGATCTCCCCAACTATTTTAAATGCTCCAACATAACTCTTATTCCCAAATCTTCTTCTGCAATCTCTTGGGATCTTTTCAGGCCCATAAACCTCACTAATGTGATATCCAAAATGATTAGCAAAGTGATCTCCAACAGACTCCAACCCATACTTCCCAAGCTTATTTGTGAGAACCAGTCAGCTTTCATCAAAGGGAGAAGTATTGTAGAGAATGTTCTGCTAGCCCAAGAAATGGTGTTGGATCTGGATAAGCAATGCAGAGGGGGGAACCTAATAATGAAATTAGATATTAGGAAGGCTTATGACACCATCAACCGGGAGTTCATTGAGGAAGTGTTGTATGATAAGCGTTTTAATGAACACTTCATGAGGGGACTGGATCTGACTTCTATTCCTGAGGAAGAGGAAATTTGCTCTGCTCTAGCTTCGATTGATAGCTCCAAAGTTGCTGGACCTGATGGTTTTTCTGCAATTTTTTACAAGAAATCATGGAAGATCATTAAAGATGATATTGTACAGGCTGTCCAAGGTTTCTTCAGAGGTTTGGATCTCCCCAACTATTTTAAATGCTCCAACATAACTCTTATTCCCAAATCTTCTTCTGCAATCTCTTGGGATCTTTTCAGGCCCATAAACCTCACTAATGTGATATCCAAAATGATTAGCAAAGTGATCTCCAAGAGATTCCAACCAATACTTCCCAACCTTATTTGTGAGAACCAGTCAGCTTTCATCAAAGGGAGAAGTATTGTAGAGAATGTTCTGCTAGCCCAAGAAATGGTGTTGGATCTGGATAAGCAATGCAGAGGGGGGAACCTAATAATGAAATTAGATATTAGGAAGGCTTATGACACCATCAACTGGGAGTTCATTGAGGAAGTGTTGTATGCTAAGGGTTTTAATGAACAATTTATCTTGCT
>NW_018244012.1:165058-174039 GCF_001263595.1 Phalaenopsis equestris | reverse complement strand
TGATTGTGAAAAAGAAGGTGTCCCAGTCTTTATGTGCAACCATTGATAACTTGTGTGTTCCTCAATACAGAGTCAGCTGGAGTAAATGTGTGTGGAATAAATACCTATCCCCTTCATTGTCATTTTTCTCTTGGAGATTACTCCATGGCTTTCTACCCACAGATGATATACTGAAGTTAAAAGGCTTGAGAGGTCCCTCTAGATGTGGGTTATGTAACTCCCATGAGGAAACTATAAAGCACTTATTTTTCCAATGTTCCACAGTTAAACAGGTTTGGAACTGTTTAATTCCCAAACTGAAGTTAGAAACTATTCTTTCGTTTTGGAATGATTTCTCCCTCAGCTGGAAGGATTGACAAGATCAAGAATTACCCCCAATTGCTTGTATCACTGCTTGGTTTATATGGATGGCTAGGAACAAGATTAAACATGATGATATCTGGGTGGGAGCTGCTACCATAGTCACCAACTGCCTCAGCTATTTGCAGAAATTATATTGTCATGGGAAGCTTCCTGATATACTTCACAGTACATCTCATAGTCTCCCCAGAATAATCAAGTATGCACTCATCCAGTGGACTCCTCCACCTAAGGGGGAAATTAAAGTTAACACAGATGGTAGTTTTTCTAATTCTTATGCTAGTATTGGAGGAGTGTTCAGAAATAGTAATGAAAAGTGCTTACTCTACTTTCATTCTCCTGCCATTGCTAAGGACCCTATGGAGGCAGAAACTGTGGCTATTCATTGGGCTATGTTAATGTCCCAAAAGTGTAGCTTCACCTCAATTATATTAGAATCTGATTCCAGGGTTCTTATTGATATTATTGAAGGGAGGTTACCTACTCCTTGGTATCTGATGCAGTGGATTGGAATGATTCACTCCTTGGGAAAGGGCTTTAGATCCTCTTACTCACATATATTGAGAGAAGGCAATAGGCGAGCAAATTGGCTAGCCAAGGTAGGACTTCATTCTGAGATCCCTCAGGTAGGCAATTCTACTACCCCCTAGCTAGAGTTACTGTTGAAAGGAGACACTGTTGCTCTTCCTTTCATTAGAGTTTTTTCTGGTTAAAAGTTTTTTGGGAAGGGACTTGTATGCCCCCTTCTCTTGTACCCCTCTTTTTTCTTGTTTAATGAAGTAGTAGCCACTGTCTCCTTTTATTAAAAAAATATATATAAGTTTTAGAAAAATATGAAATCAAGTTGACCCTATACCTTTCACAGTTTAAATGAAAGAGCATTATACCTCAAATCATGTATCTATCCTAAAGGATAATCACAAGACTTGAGGATGAGGCTCGATAAAATAAACTAAAAAATATATGACATCCGTTTGATTTGCGAACCATTTTATTTGCCAACAATTTACCCTATTAGTATGAAGAATTAAAGGTTTATTTTAAGTTGGGTTTAGAAAAGTTCGAGAAAAGCTTCCTACAAGGGCAAGCCTCTATAGTTAATTACATCATAGATAACCAAAGTCACTTAATAAAACTCTCGATAAAAAAACAGGGAATATTGTCTTCAAGATGTTCAACAGGATATGACTTTTCAATGAAATTGGACAAAGAGGTGTAAAAGGGGAATGCCTCAAACTTGGAACATTTTGTTGCAGAGTCCAAAGGAGGGAACTAGGTGCAAATTTGGAACATTTTGTTGCAGAGTCCAAAGGAGCGAACTAGGTAATGTCATAGATTCAGGGAGAACCTCGATGACTTCCCAGTCTATCTTATGGTTTGGCTTCAGTTTTGAGGGGAAATTATTTAAGTGTTTCATCCTCCAAATTTTATTAAGTAAGGCTTATATTCATGTGAGACAATCACACAAATAGCTTGGAAGATATGAGGATTTAGGTCGTGACAGATGACAACCTTGGAATCCTAAGATGAGTTAGGGCTTATATTGTATAGCAGAGCTGTACAAAGGCCTAAAGATAAGGTGAGAATTTATGTTGCATAAGCAAACAACCTCAAAGTCCTATGGCTTTGTTGTTCAATTCTAAAGAAGGATATGTTGTTGTAGTTCCTCTTGCTGTTGAAGATGGTTGTGCTGCCTATAGTGCTAGCTCAAAGCTCCTTGTCGTGATGAGTTTAAGTTTTCTAGTGTGTCAACTCACGATGTTAAATCAGATGTCCCTATGGTTGTAGTTATTTAAATCTTATGGGGCATATTAAAGTTGATTAGAGCAACACCAGTTAGGATCCCATGGTTCCCTCGTTCCAGTACCATTATTTTCTGTTGGATTCCTTTAGTTCAAATGAATTAGTAAACTCAACGTAATGAGTTCCATTCTTTCATCTAGACCGTGGGAAGTCTCATTTGCACTTGTAGGTTACCTCCTCTGAGGGATTCCCGATCATCCAATAAAAACGTCTTAATTTAGTTGCAATTTTGTTTGTGATGTTTGTGATTAAATTTTGAGTTTTCTTATATTTTGAATGTTATCGCGGTGAATTTTATCTTGGTTAATTTTAATTTGGTTTTGGTTCCCGTTTTGTGGCTATCCTAGCAGTTTTGGTTTTCATGCAGGGTGAAATCGTTGTTTAGCATGCAAGTTTGTAAGTATAAAAGTACAGTGTAGAAAGTACGAGAAAAGAAAGCACTATAAACTGTAAAAGTGTACATGGCGAGTCTTCTCGTTCGTCTACCTGAAAAGTCAGTACTTGCAAAGCACATATGTGTAGATACATATATGTAGATCTAATTTTACAGGAATTAATGAATGCTTATAAGGGAAGTAGAAAATACAAATTTATGGTGTGTCAACCAGATCCTATGTCATAACTTAATGGGTTTAAATTTTGAGGATGATTCCATTAAGCAAATCATAATAAGTTCAGATGTCCTACAGGATTTACAAAGGATTTTGAATTAGTTTCGGGTAATACCCTAGACATTTCATAGTCCTTAGAATTATCTTGAGTTTGTTTTGGTCTTATTATGCTTACTATTTAGTTCATCCAATTAAAACCCTTATGCTCAGTGAATCATGATATTTTGATTCTCTTCAATGGGGTAATCATCACTTAATATCTCATTTATGAGTTATATAAGTAAAGACCTTTTTGGGGCAACTTGACTTAATTAAGGAATTTAATTAATTTGATTTTTAAAATGGGCTTGTAGTGTTTTGAAAGATTTTAAATTAATTATAATTTATTTTCTAAAACCTCATTATACAAAATTTTGATTATGCCTAGTTCACTAGTAAGCCCTTAAAGTTTTTTGGGTAGATTGCAAAAAAGAATTTTTAGTATTTACATTCTTAATCCTTAAAATAAATTATAAATTATCTAAAAAGCCATTAGTTGGGGGTTAAAATCAGTGAGTTATAATCTTCTAAAATCAAACCCCTCACTTTAATATCTTACTATTTGATTATTCTTCCAAATTTCATTAATTTCAAAATTTATAAATTTATCCTTTATGAGATTCCAAGTAAGGTTGGTTTCTACCACTTATCCCTTTTATGTTTCAATCATCATGATATGTTATTTTAAGATCACTTATTACCCATTTAACCTCTTAATTAGACCTAAATATTAATTAAACTCTAAATTCCAAAAGTATACTTTCGGTCCTAAGGCCTTAACACCCTATAATTCATTAAATTAGACTCAAATGACTTGAATATTTTATCTTACCTCACTCATGGGTTAAATAAAGCATCATAGTAGAAAATGTGATTTTTCCAAATGTATTTAATTTTTATAATTATTTTTAAATCAAAATAGGGATTTTTAATGAAAATTTAATAACTCAAACAAAATATGACATATTTCCTTAAGAAAATTATTAGAAGTTCACCTAGGTTGGGGGACCACTTGGACAAATTTTCATAGTTTTTATTGGTTTAATTTAATTGTTAAAATTATTTGTTTGTTTTAAGTATTAATTAAATATAAAGTAATATTTAGATGGAAAATTAAGTTTTATATTTTTATTAAATATCTTTAAGTTCAAGAAACCCAAAGAAATAAAATTAATATTTTTGTGATTTCTAATTTAATTATTATTATTATTTTAGTGAAAAATTAGGGAAATCCATTTTTAAGCCTTTTAAAATTAACATCTTAACTTAGAAAATTGGGAAAATTATTTTAGTTGGTTCTAAGTGATCAAGAAGCCAAATGTGACATTTTAGTGCATTTTTTACAATTTTATGATTTTTATGAATTTTAATTGATTTTTTAATTATTTAAAGTCTTAAGATTAGCTTAAAAATGAAGTATTTATTTTTATTTAAATTTCATTTTTCTTAGGTTCCTCTGGTTATAAGGAGCTCTAAAAAAAACTTCGATAATTTTTTGAAGGGTTCCTCTGGTTATAAGGAGCTCTAAAAAAAACTTTGATATATAAGGAGCTCTAAAAAAAACTTCGATAATTTTTTGAAGTATATTTTAATTATTGTAATTATTTTAATGCTAAAAATGTTTTTTCACTTGATTAATACATTTAAGTGAACAAATTAACTCCAATTGATTTGAAATTTTTCTCGGGAGCTCCCTTGACATTAAACTACAGTATGGGATAGTTTTTATGTCATTTACATTCATAATTACTCAAAATTTATTTTATTTCATTTTTTAAGGTTCGTAATAATTAGGATTATTTTAAATATGTTAAATCAATTTTATATTTTTTTAGGGTCCTCTGACAGCAGCAAACCTACCAAAATAAGTTTTGTATTTTTCTAATAAGTATTTTAATTAATATAATTTTTAAAAATAAATAGGGACCATTAACTTAAAAATTAGATATCTATGCTTAGGGATCTCCTATAACCTTGGACAAATCATGAAAAGAATCCTAATAACATGTTGAATCAAAGCCCTAAATATCAAGTCATGGTGAAATGTCTATGCAAATGGAGAATCAAAGTAATAAAAACACTATTTAGTTAATTAAAAATAATACATGCATCAAATAAACTTGAAAATGTTTCCACATTGTTTTCCTCTCTTCACTGGGCAACAAGGTATTTTTATTTTATTTTTATATTTTTTCTACACAAATTTATGTATTTTTGAAGTTCTAGGAATTAAATAAATAAAAAAAGCTCCTAATTTCCTACTTATTTGTGTCGTCCTCGCACACATCAAGGAGACGTGTGTCGCCTTGGGATTGGGCCCCACTAGTTGAGTTAGCTCTCTCTTTTCAAACTGCTGCTCCGTTCGGCGCAATCATGACCTTCCAAGTGATACACAGAAGATTGACTAGTGCGTGGTCATGTTTTGTGTTAGCATTTAGTGTTGTGGCTTGATTTTGACACTGATTTATAATTTAGTTTGCTTAATATGTGTGAAAGTGTGATTAGAAGAATGTGGTAGTAGAATTGTATTTTCATATATAAAAGTTAGTTTGTTATTGTTTGTAAAAATGATTGTTTGTGAAAATGTTTATCTGTGAATTATTGTTAGATAAAAATTTGTGTTTAAAAATAAAAAAAACACTAAAAAGACTTTGGAGAAAATTGAAAGGAAATTTGAAATTGAAAAAAATCGAAAAATGGAATTTTTGGCCTACAACGCCGACAACGCCCTAGACCCGAGAAGTGCCTTTAACAATTTAAAATTCGTGATTTTCATCGTAGACTGCCATTTTTACCCTTTGAGTGACCTTCAACCTCCTATTTTTGCACCTAGGGCTCGCATTTGCTTGGATTTGAGTCAATTTTAAGGCAAAGTAACTTTGGATTTCATCTTCTCTAGGTAAGAGCTATACTTTAAATTAAAAATTTTTTATATTCACCAAAGATTTATCTCACATTGCCGAGATCAACAAATTTTGGAATTTTTTTGAGAGATTTTGAGAAAATCCTTTTGTGAAGAACTCTTACTTAGTAGATTTAATTTTAAAGCATTTTACCTTAAAATTTTCAGAATTTTTTGAATTTATTTGGATTTTTTTGAATTTTCTGTAGATTTTCTATGGCACTAAGAACGAGCAAAGAAAAACAAAAAGTAGATTATGATGAACATAAATTTGTTAGCTTCAGAGTTAGTGCTCGATTCAATAGTCTATTTGAGCATAAAAATGTAATTCTGGATCATGATTTTAAAAATCCGGGTGGAGAAGTTGAGCGATTAATCAATGCTCGGTAGTGGGAAAATTTTTGTTATTTTTCTACCGATGCGGTTATTGGTGTAGTGATGGAATTTTATGCCAATTTTACTAAGGCTTCTAATGACTTTGTTTTTGTTTGTGGGAAAAAAGTGGAGTTTTCTCCAAGAAAAATTAATGAGTTTCATAAGTTAGAAGATGTTTATAGTTGCCAATATAAATCATTTTTTGCTACGCGATGTTTACAGTTGCCAATATAAATCATTTTTTGCTTTGAATGAGGCCTTGGACGAGGTTATTTCTTTTCTGACTGATGGAAGAGGAACCTGCAAAGTGAAAAATGGTGTTAAGGTTAATTTTCATCTTTCTATGCTTAATGTAATATCTAAGACCTGCTACTACTTTATTTCTGGAAGAATGATTCCAACAAATCATCGTAGTGAGGTGACCAAGGATAGAGTCATCCTGAACTTCTACTTTTTAGCAGGTGATGGAGATAAATATAGGCTCTATTATTTATATGAACACTCGATCTATTGCTTTGAGAGAGACCATTGGTGGTTTGGCACACCCTTCACTTATTTTCACACTCTATGAACAGGTAGAAGTTGATTTTAAACCTGAGGAAGAGAGGATTGAGCCTCTAAAACCTATTGGGCCTGCCAATATAAAGACATATGAATCTCATGTTTATTGGAGATCTGAAAGTAAGACTAGAGATATTCCTTCTACTTTGAGGACCCCTACTTCTGGTGACCCTACTAACCAAGAACTTTTAGGCCAGATGATGATCCAATAGGGAGATATCTTAAGAATGGATCATAGATTGCAAAACATGGATGCCAGAAATGCTCACACTGATGATTTGATACGACAAAAGTTCGATTATCATGCTGCTTATGATGATGTGTTGGTGAGATACATGAAGGGTGATCATTCAGTTCAGTTTCCTAGTCACCCTTTTCTTACTCCATATCAGCGGTAAAATTTGAATGTGGAAGAAGAACAAGATGATGATGATTGGTAATCTTTCTTTTAGTGTATGTTTGATTGTACTTTGTTATTGTGTTGTTTATTTTTGTTATATTGTTGAGACTGCTTGTTAGATTGTGAGACTTTGTTTTATTATTATGTTGAGTTGTGAACTGCAGTTTGTAAAACTGTTTTCATTTCTGAAATTTAGTTTAGTCTGTTGTTAATTTTAGTATTATGTTAATGTACTGTAATTAACTCTTTCTTAGCTAATTTTATATGTATTATGTGCAATTTAATGTTTTAAGTATTGTAGCTTTTTATATTAGCACCTGCAGTATTTCAAAATTAAGTTTCAAAATCAGAAGCTTCAACAAGTATTTCTTTTCTTTATGTATTTAATGTTTTCTTTCATCCTTTAATTTTCAGTTCTTCATGCTAAATCATTTAAAAATTTAACTTTCGGGGGAAAGAAATTTAAAAAAAAAAAGAAAGTAACTTAATTTTATTTGTCCTCACTTAGCTATACTTTAAAAAATTTTAAATTTAACATGACCTTTGGTATTAGGGGTTAACTTTAAATAACTAGGGGTTAACTTTAATATTAGGGGTTAACTTTAAATAACTATATTTATGTTTCAAAATATATAGTAAACTTAAGTAAAAATTTTAAATAATAAAGGTTAAATTTAGAGATTAAGATATTTGGTATAAGGGGATAAGGCTATGTTTTTCTATTTCAAGTAAGGAAATTTATATTTTTGAAATATTAAAAATCTTAAAGGTTCATGTAAGAAGAAAAGAATTAAACTTTATGAAATCTTTAAGCTAATATAAATTTGTTAAGTGAACAAATGTGACAAGTTTTTGACTTTAAGAAGAGGACACAGTAAAGTTCAAAATCATTAAAGGCTATCCAGATATAGTAATCCTCATATAAAAGAAAAAAAAAGAAATAAAAAGAAAAGAAAAGAAAAGAAAAGAGAAGAATAAGAAAAGAAAAGATGTGAGGAGAAGCTTGAGGAGATGCCTAATTAAAAATTAGCTTCAGTTGAATCAATTTAAGGAAGAAGATTTGACTACATTTTCTAAACTTTTATTTAAGTATTAGCTCATTACTAGTAAAGTTTTATGAAGTTCTTTTTCATATGAATACTTTAAGTGGCTTTAATATGATAATTTGTAATTTTTCTTGAAAAGAATAGAGAATTAGAAATATTGGACTTGATTGATAAATATTCTTATACCTTTAATATTAATTAGAGTTGTTTTGAATTTTTATTAAGTTATACTATTGTATTTAGTGAACTAAGATATGGAAATCAAGAAGTTAAATTCTTAATCATAAGTCATATTTTTAATATAGTAGAAGAGTTACATGAGGACAAGTAACATGTAAGTATGGTGGATTTTGATACACCAAAAATATATACATTTTTACACCCATATTTTAAACTCATTTTTGGTGATATTGCACTTTAATGGAAGGTATTTTTATATTGTCTTGCAGGTTATTGATTTTTAGGACATGAAGTAAGAAGGATAGAATTTAGGGTCAAAATTGCGTTGTTGAAGAAATGCTCAGCGCCGACAGAGCCAAGAGTAGCGCTGATGTCGCAGACCAATATAACAGATGGAGAATTTTACTCAGCACCAATGGTGCTAAAAGCAGCACCAACGGTGTCGTTTGACAGAGTGCAGTGAGTTAAATTGTCGAACACGATGTCAGCGTTATTTCAGGGATGGTTTGGTTTGTGGGGTTGCCCGTAAGAAGCTGTCGGTTGCTGGAATCAAAATCCCGTCGCCCGTTTCAGAAGGACGTTGAAGTATGAAATCAAACTGACCCCATATTTTCATAGTTTAAAATGAAAGAGCATTGTACCTCAAGTCCTGTATCTATCCCAAAGGATAAACACAAGAATTGAGGATGAGGCTCGATCAAATA
>NW_018244012.1:162224-163958 GCF_001263595.1 Phalaenopsis equestris | reverse complement strand
ATATTTTGAATGTTGTGGTAGTGAATTTTATCTTGGTTGATTTTTAATTTTAGGTTTTGGGTTATGGTTATGGTTAACATGCAAGTTCATGTAGGTAAACACAAGCATGAAACATGTATGAAAAGGCAGAAGAAAGAAGGCATAAGAAAGAAGGGACTATAAACTGTAAAAGCGTACCTGGCGAGTCTTCTCGTTCCAACCTCCTGTAACTTTAAATGCATGTTTAGGAACTTAAAATGCATGTTAAGGCAGTTTATGAAGAGCAGGAAAAGGTAAAATTTTTGTGGTTTTCCTAACCCTATGTCATATCTTAGTGAGTCCTTAAAAAGTTTAATTAAGGATGATTCCGTTGAGCAATGAATATTAAGTTTAATAGGCCTCTTAGGTATCCAACAAGTTAGGAGGGGGAAGCAGGTCCATTCCTCCCTCTCACCAACTGCTGAAAAGCCTCGAGTCCATTTAAACTTATTATGTTGCTTAATGGTTCATCCTGTGAATACCCTTATTACTCAGTGAACTCTGATGTCTCAATTATCCCTAAGAATAGGGTAATTATCATTTATCATTTAATTTGAAAATTATGTGGGTGAAGACCCTTAAAGAGGCAAGTTAGTGTAATTTGAACACTTGGCCAAATTTTAATCCAAATTGGGCTTAGTGGTGTTTCAAGGTTGTTTGATTTAATTATGTTTATTTCTCATTTAGTCAATTTTGATTTAGCCTAAGTCACCACTAAGCCCTTAAGGCCTAAGTGAGTGTCTTAATTAATTTTGAAAAGGGTTAAACTTTAAGTGATCATGATTCATAATTTGGATTTTGGAAATCAAGATAGAGGTATCAAATTGATTAATTATTGACTTCAAAAGTCATACCCCTAAATCATTTAATTTTAATAAACTTCCAAATTTTAATAATTTAGAAATTTATTAATCTTAATTAAGAAAGTGCAATTGGTTTCTACCAATTAACCCCTTTGTGTTTCAAACATCAAGTGAATTGATTAATATTAGAGGTTACCCATTTTCCCTCCTTGAATTAAGCCTAAATGTTAATTAAGGCAAAATTTCCAAAATTACACATTTTCCCATAAGGCTCTAACACCTCATAATCTGTCAAATTCAATTCAAATGACTTTGAAATTTTTATCCTACCTCATTCATGGGTCAATTGAGACATCCAAGAAGAAAATGTGATTTTTCAAAATTTAATTTAATTTATATAATTATTTTAATGCAAAAACAGGATTTTTCAAAGAAAATTCCTAACTTGACCAAGGTAAATAAAAATCCCTTGAAATATTTATAGGAGGTGTAACTAGACCAGAGAAGCTTTTGGAAAAAAATTCATAATTTTTTAAATTATCTGTGATTTATTAGAATTATTTTAATTTCTGGGATATTTAATAAAAATAAAATATTTTAGGTAGTGAAAATTAGATTTTATACTTTTGAAAAATGTCCCTAAGGTCAAAAAACTCATAGGAGAGAATTTTATATTTTTCTAATTTTTATTTGATTTATTGGAATTATTTTTGTGTAAACTCATTTTTAGCCTTTAAAAATTATTTTAAGCTTTAAAATTCAATATCTTTATTTAGAAAATCAAGAAAAATAATCTAATTATTCCTAAGTAATTAGGAAGCAATATAGAACATTTTCATGAGTTTTATTATTTTTGTGATTTTTATGAATTTTTAATTATTTTAAATATTTAAAATAGGCCAAAAATTAAGTT
>NW_018244012.1:161074-162081 GCF_001263595.1 Phalaenopsis equestris | reverse complement strand
TATTTATCTTTAAAAATATTTATCTTTAAAAATCAATTTAAATTATCAAATGAACTCAAAATATTTTAAAATTTTTATGATGAGTTCTTAGGATCATAAATCACACTGGAGATTAAAAATAAAGTCATTTAAATGTTTAAATTTTCCAAAATTAATTATCTTAGTGATTTAGTGTTTGTAAAATTTAAGGACATTTTAAATGACTTGACCCATGAAATTATTTCAAGTGATCCCAAAAGGTATTTAATTAATTAAAAATAAAAGTTACATCAAATGGACTTGAAATTTGTTCCAAATTGTTTTCCTCTATTCACTGAGCAAGAGGGTATTTTTATTTAATTTTTGTGATTTTTCTATACAAAGTTATGAATTTTCTAAGTTATGGGTATTTAAATAAATAAGAAAAAGTCTTATTTATCTATTTAAACAGCGTGTGCTGACTAGATCTTAGGCAGCTCCGAAGGCATGCGTGGCGCGCTCTGGTTGGACGCCGCCGTCCACGTAGCTGCTGACTCGACCCGCTGTTTATGTCCCAAAGCGCTGTCCGACTTGATCTTCCCCGTCCATTTGATACACGCTTAATCGAATGGCTCCCCGTCATTGTCCCCGATGGAATGATCTTGGGCCCGTCCACACTAAAACCTTAAGATCTCTGCCTAGACTCAACCAAATCACTTCAGGTTTGCTCCTATGGACTCGTCTAAGTGAGACGAACATATCCGTATGGTTAAGATGCCATGAAATCAAGCTTAAGTAAATGGAGAATCAAAATAAGCTTGGGAGGAGGAGGATTTTTATACCTTTGCTCTGAGAAGGGAGGCTTCCATCGGAGGTGCTTGACACGTTCGTTGGGGTCCAAGGAGGCTAGGGATTGAGTCCCTGGTCTTGGTGTAAGGCCTAGTTATGAATTCGATCACGGCCGGATTTGGGTGTTGGTCTAGAGCTATGATAGAGGCTCTGTGGAAGAGGGATTTGATGGGGCTTTGGCTTCTTTCACTCTTGTGAAG
>NW_018244012.1:160448-160890 GCF_001263595.1 Phalaenopsis equestris | reverse complement strand
ACTCTTGTGTAGTTTTGGGCACAAGTAATTGAAGTTTGGTGGAGTGTGGAGGTGTATTGGGCTCTGTCCTGGTTTCCAGCAGGGTTTCCAGCTTAAAATTGAGCTCCAGCAATGGGAATGGCAATGGGAATGGTGGGAATGGGTGTGGGAAAATGGTTGGAATGCACTGAGGGGATCATAGGGAAGCTCTGTGTGAAGTTTGGAGAAACCTCTCTAAGGAAATTTCAGCACACCTCCCATGGCCATGGGAGGTGAGTTTTTATTAAAATGGCCACGGGGTGGCTCTCATGGTATAAGTTTGGGAGCATTGTGGTGCTTAGGTGCAGGGCAGAGGAGCTTCATAGTTTGATTGGATGAGCTGGCCTCTAGGTTTGATTTGGGTGAGGTGCCATGGGAGTGGCTCTTTGTTTTTGGGTTTTTTTGCCACTATGGCGGCCGGCCC
>NW_018244012.1:160079-160333 GCF_001263595.1 Phalaenopsis equestris | reverse complement strand
ACCTTTGGTCCATGGCTTGATTTAGGTGATTTCATGGTGTTTGGACTGGTCACTAAGTCCAACTAATGGCTGTGGTGGAGTCAATTTGGTGGCCTTAGGGTGGTTAGCTGACATTTAGTGTGTGGGTCCAAGTGGGTGCAAATGATCAAAACTTGGGTTTGAACTAGGTTATCCATGTCAATTGGCTCAATTTATTATTGTATTTCATGTAGATGATCATAAGGAACAACTTTGGTGAAGGATGGAAGTGGTTT
>NW_018244012.1:159177-159917 GCF_001263595.1 Phalaenopsis equestris | reverse complement strand
AGTTTTCAACATGAATTGGATTCCAATTTGGAGGTTAAGGGAATTAATTGGGTGAAATTTGGGGACTTAGCCAATTTGGGGCTAAATTTGGGAATTTTGGATTTAGGCCAAAATCAAATGGATTTGAGGCTTCACCAATGTCAATTTATGGTTTATTTTGATGTATAGGAATGTCATAAAGATTTTTCAACGTTAATTGAGGCCAATTGACTAGGCTATGGGTTCAATTTGGTGAGATTAAGTCATATGGTCAAAATTGGGGTTTTGACCCAAATCAAAATTGGGCTCAAATCATGGACCAATTGAGCTTGAATTTGGTTTAGTTTGGTCATATAAAAAGTGAATTTTGAGTTTGGTATTGGAATTTGGGTCAATTGAGACCCAATTGATGGACATTTGAGATGGATTTGGGGAAATTTGAGTCTTTAATGGGCAATTTAGGGATTTTGGCTAAAGATGGTCAATTTGGCCAAATTGGGTCATTGGGTAGTTGAGAGAAATGAAATTACAAACGTTTAGGATTTATTAGGATTTTCTGAGAATTTTTAGAATTTTTTGAATTTTGGGTCAAAGAGGGGTATTTTGGTAATTTGGGGGTGTTTTAGGGGTAAAAGGCCAAGATGGGTATTTTGGTAGAGTTGAGGTACCAATCATCACTAATAAGCCATGGACCAAAGGAAACCCCATTATTGGTCCTCTACATAGTGGTCTTAGCTAAACCATAACCCTAGGGCTAGAAG
>NW_018244012.1:155918-158974 GCF_001263595.1 Phalaenopsis equestris | reverse complement strand
TAGAGACATAGAGGTTGAGAGCAATATGTGGAACTCCAAGTTGAGTAAAGAAGAGGGTAGAATTTCTAATGGTGAGGGTTCCAAGTCTAGTTTTCTAACAGGAAAAGTCCTATGGCTAGACCCTAGGCCACTAAAGAGGAAAAACTAAATCTCAACAAAAAATGAGGTCAACAAATGGACCCTCAATAAGTGTGGTGTGCTGGGCAAGCACACCGCACGTATTGGCGTTGACCGAAGAGATCAACAAAAACCAATACAAACTCCTAAGTCAACAGACTTCGGAAGTATGTGTAGAGTTGTGTGTGTGATTTTTTTCTGCTGGGGAATTAGAAGGTGATCGTCTGGTCGAAATCAAGGAGTAGGGATTAAATCAAGGAGTAGGGATTATCGCTTGGGATCGGAGAGTGAATCTTGAGTTATGAAATTTCAAAAAGGATGGGAGTCAACATGTCAGTGTTGACCCCAAGGTGGGACTTGAAATTTGGGTATCAATCCCAAAAGAGAGAGAGAGAGAGAGTCGGAGTGTAAGGACCCACCTCGAATGTAAGGAGTCAGAAATTTAGGACTGATTCAGAAATGAGAGTTGAAATGTAGGTCAATTCTCAAAAGAGGGTGTCAGAATGTAAGGACCGACCTCGAATGTAATGAATCAGAAATTTAGGACTGATTCAGGGATGAGAATTGAAATGTAGGTCAACTCTCAAAAGAGGGTGTCAGAATGTAAGGACTGACCTCAAATGTAAGGAATCAGAAATTTAGGACTGATTCAGAAATGAGAATTGAAATGTAGGTCAATTCTCAAAAGAGGGTGTCGGAATGTAAGGACCGACCTCGAATGTAATGAATCAAAAATTTAGGACTGATTCAGAAATGAAAATTGAAATGTAGGTCAATTCAAAGATATGAGAATCAGGATTTAGGTACTGATTTAAAAATGTGAGAATTGAAATTTAGGTATTAGAGCCATTCTCAAGGAGAATACCTTCCCACTCCTTAAACTAATTTATGCAATCTCTTCTTCTTTTGATTTTGTAGCGGATTCTTCTTTTGCCGTTTCTGCATCTGACAAATCTAAGTTGATCAATTTCCGGGTTCTTTGACATTTAAGGATTAAATCCTCACTCTCAAAACTATAGTAACTGGTGTCATCGTTATCTTCTTCATTTCCATTAGTAGGCCTATAGGAATTAAGTATGATTTCAGGATCAGTTTGGGAATCGAGATAGGCGTTATATTGGTCATAGTCAGTTACATTATCACTAGAGATAGTTAAAACGTAGCTGAAATCATAACCTTTATATTCAAAAGTCTAAGATGGGGGGAAAAAGATAGTCTTACACAGTCAGTGGTTCAAGGAATTTCTCTTTCAGATCGAAAACAACAAATCTAATAGATACAACTCCTACCATACCCCTCCCGCTATCGGTCTTTATCTCATGCACGATCTCGTTTTTCTTCTTCTCCAGCTGTGGCGACTTATCTGGCGTGATCTCCATCTTTGATCTAGTAGGCTGTAGGCTTTAAATAGTGGCTTATGCTGAAGTGATCTTAATTTGATCGACTATCTTCTTAGATGATCTGCTCCAAAATGTGCTCCACAACCACCTTCTTATGAGTACGACTCTATCGGGGTAATTGGCTTAGCCAAAATCATTTTTACAGAACCTCTTTTAGGCTCTTTTAAATATTATTTCGGTATCATTGTCTTCCCCTCCTTAAGATTTATCTCGAGCCGATCCTTGAAACTGGAACATCCCTCTATGGTGCATCCAAGTAGTCTATGGTATGGACAATAGTTGGGAAGATTCTTCTCGTCAATCTCTTATGGTTTCCTTGGCTTCTGACAATCTGAACTCGGACGGACTTCTTCATCAAATTTTTGAACATCTTTGGCACAACCTCATCTTTAGAAGAATACACCCTATTCATCAATTCTGAAAAATGCTGAACCCTGTCTACTATCTGTCTAGTACTATCCTTTATGATTGACTGCTATCCACCCTAGCCATACTGCTGAGCCTGCTGCTGCTAACAAAATTGATCATGTTGTGATGCTTGTTGAGAACTCTGATGAGACTACTCAGCTTGAATCTTTGTTGGTTGCTTTCCCTTACCAATTATTGCTACTGTCCAAGATTTCTTCTCAAATATCTTGACTGTTCTGGACTTCCCTGTCTCTTCCTAGGACTCTAATTGCTTAACCTCCTCCTGCAAGCTATTGACCTTGCTGAGTAGTTTCTTGAACAACTTTATTGTGTTTCCCTTGAGCATGAAAGCTACTGGTCCATAGATGTTATTGAGTAGAATCTCAATCACATGTTGCTCCTGTAGCTGAGGTTCACACTTGACCAAAGAAAAATATGTTGAGATTTTCATACCTATTTTACACTAATTTTGATGATTTTGTATGTTAAAAAATGGTATTTTTGATGTTTTGTTGCAGATATGTTGAATTATGGTCATTGGAGCAAAAAAATGCAAAAAGGAGCTAATTTGGAGCAAAAAGGACCAAAATATACAGATTTGATCTTGGGCGCCAACGGCTCCATCGTCACCGTCGACGGCGAATTTTTCCTGAGAGTCCAGAATTAAATATTCTAGAAGGCCACCGACGGCATCATCAAGGCCACCGATGGTGAGAACGACGGTTCTCTCAATAGATGCATTGAATGTGGACAATTTTTGAAGGGACGCTTAGGCAACTCTTGAAAACTCTTTTACAACTTTAAGAGAAACATTTTGGAAGCCGACTCTGAAGAGTAAAGAGTGTCCAAAGAGTGTCGAGAGGTCTACGGGTGTCTAGGGGAGTATAATTTAGGGTTAGGTATTGTGAGGAATTCTTTAAGAGATTGTAAGAGTGGAAGGAAAGTGACAGAGTTCTTCCTCCTTGCCGCTTCGAAGGAGAATTCTGTGTGTTGTAAAGAAAGGAAAAGATTCAGAGGAACTTGGAGGAGTTACTTGGGGAGGAATTCGAGATAAGTTGTATTTACTTATTGTAGTTTGTATGACTTTGCTTTTATATATGAAATCCAAGTTTTGTCGTATCTTCTCCATGA
>NW_018244012.1:121912-155685 GCF_001263595.1 Phalaenopsis equestris | reverse complement strand
TTGGTCCTAGGGTTTGGAAACTGAAGCAGAGATGTTAGCCCTCAGGCGAGGGGAATGTGGGAGCTCCGAAGTGAGGGCCGGTATCCTCCCAACCTAGCCTCAGATTTGGTAACCAAGCATAGGATTAGTGAATGTTCTTTATGCCTGATCCAAAGGGTAAAGAATGTGCATGCTCCTATTTGGCACAATACAATTTGAACCGATTCAATTTATCCATTCACTTAAATTTCTTGACAAGGAGAAGGATGTGACAAGGAGAAGGATGTTCTTGACAAGGAGAAGGATGTTTTCTTATATATTGAACTGCACATTAGAAACTTTATTAATAGAATTAGTTGATTCAAAGTTTATTAAAATTACATATTTATTTTAATTGCCTATTAGTGACAAATATGCAATTTGAACTATGTTGTTGTGATTTGTGATTAAGTATTGATTAAGTATTGATTTTCAAAATCTTAAGTTCGTAGCCTCTAATATTACTCCCTGTGGGATCAATATCTAGGACTCCATTAGAGCCCTGTATTACTTAAGCGATACGTATACTTGCATTGATTAGAGTGACTTTGCATTTATTGAATTTTTTAACACATCTTTATCAAATCTATAAGTGTTGTCAAGTTTTTGGCGTCGTTGTCGGGGATTTAATATTTTCCTTTGGTCAATGGACGCCACCATGACTGTCATGGCTACGGTGCACAGACAGTCTCAGTCACAGCAACTAGCTTCAGTGGAGGTCAATCAACCTGAGGTTTTACATATTATAGATGAGAGAAGGGAGGTCCTTTTGGTTAGTAGAGACAAACTGTAGAAGAAAGATTCTGTCCAGAGTTTAGTACCAGAGAAAGACATTAAGTAGATGGTCGAATAGCATGTTCGGGAGGCCTTAGCCAAGTTTAAGGGTAGTGCATTTGTTTTAAATGGTAGACCTAACCGAGAGGAATTTGATGTCGTGCCTTACCCCAAGAGATTTTTGTTACCAAACTTGAAGACATTTGACAGGATCAGAAGTCCCTGTCAGCATAATGCCCACTTTAAAGCTAGTTGTTGTAATACTAAAGGCAATGAAGCGTTATTGTTCCACCAATTCATCAACAATTTATCAGGGATACCATTTGACTGGTATGTCGAGTTGTCTAATGGATCAGTGAAGACATTTTTTGAGTTGGAACATTTGTTTGTGAAGCGGTTTGTCGAAGTGTAGCACCATGTCACAATAAGAAATCTCATAGTAGAAAGACAGAAATCTAATGAGACCTTGGTTGAATATATCTTGAGGTGGAGAAATAGGAGCATGAAGTGTTGACAGTGACTATATATATGCTCAAAAATACAAGAATTTGAACAATTTGAACGATAAAACAGAAGAAACCACAGTATGAGATATCCTTGGAAGATGAAAAAAAAGTGAATACGGGTCAATGTATGATTGGATAAACCACTATCTGTATGTCATGACCCTTACTCCAATTCTCCCTCAAAAGGTCAAGAGTTTAGAGGCCAAGGAAGTCCGTAGTGTTGGTTTACCCTACTTCCACTTCTTCTAATCTTAAAAATCATATAAATTTGGATGAGGATTCTAATCAATTAATGGATTTACCTTTTGGTTACTTTTCTCCTTGTGTAAGAAAGTTAATTCAATAGGGATAATTTGCAAAAAATTGCAAAAATATAAATTATAAAATTTTAAAAAATTGTGGAATGTTAAAAGTCAAATGCCCAATTCGAAAGAGAAGTGTCTCAGATTTGGTACTATAGGACGAGCCGATGATTCAGAATTTTGCATGGTCATTACTAGCAGGTCGGAAGAGGATTGACTTGATGTAAAGGATGACTCTCAAGATCGGTTAATAGAAGTCACCCCGCAAGAATTTGAGGAAGAAATTAAATCAACTATTGATGACTTGAAAGAAATTAACCTCGGGACTGAAGAACAGCCTCAACCAACTTTTTTAAGTTCTCTACTGAGCAATGAAGAATCTTCAAAATTGATCAAGTTACTATCATAGCACAAAGATTTCTTCGCCTGGAGCTATGATGAAATGTTAAGATTATCCCCAGAAATCATAATGCATAGGCTAGGGGTGGACAAAGATATGACTCCAGTAAAACAAGCTCCCAAAAGAATGCACCTCGAGATAAAGCAACAATTCATTATCGAAGTGAAGAAATTGATAGATGCTAACTTTGTGCGCGAAGAACAATACCCCACATGGCTAGCCAATATTGTACCAATTAAGAAGAAAAATAAAAAATACGTGTATGTGTTGACTTCAGGGATTTGAACAAACCCTGTTTGAAAGAGGAAATTAAGTTGTCGGAAATTCAGTTGTCGATACCATAAATGATGGTGGACATCGCTTCAACACGTGAGATTTTCTCGTCCATGGATGGATCATTAGGATATAACCAAGTCAAGATGGCTTGAGAGGATGCAACACTTACAGCTTTCAAAGTGGCGAATGAGATTTTTTGCTACATAGTGATGTCCTTCGGGTTAAAGAATGACGAATTAACATATCAACGAGCGATAATGAAGATCTTCAATGACCTCATTCGCAACCAAGTAGAGTGCTACGTGGATGATTTGTTCATCAATAGCAAATAGAAAATAGACAATTTGTATGATTTGAGGATTGTGTTCAAACAGTTACGACAATTTAATCTCAAGATGAATCCCTTAAAGTGTGCATTCAACGTCACCTCAAGGATGCGTCACCTCAAGGATATTTTTAGGATTCATTGTCCGTCATCGGGGAATCGAGATAGACTAGGATAAGATTAATGATATCTTGGAAATGCTTCCTCCCAAAACCTTGAAGCAACTACGCTCCTTCTAAGGAAAGTTGGCAAATCTGAGATACTTTATTTTTAATCTCTTAGGTAGGTGTCAGTCCTTCTCGACATTAATTAAGAAGGATGCCAAACTCATTTGGGAAGAGAAATGCCAGCAAGCCTATGAGGAAGTCAAGAAATACTTAATGACACCCCCTCTTTTGGCAGCCCCTATCCCAGGGAAACCTGTTGATACTTTATACCGCGACCTTAGACGAATCTCTCAGAGCCCTATAAGCTTAGGACAATGACAAGGGTAAAAAAAATGCGCTCTACTACTTATGTCACAGTCGAATACCACTTAAGTGAATTACCGCCTATTGAGAAGCATTGTCTAGCTTTAATTTTTGCCGCCCAAAATCTTAGGCATTACATACTTTCTCATAAAATTACCCTAATTTCAAAAGTTAATCCGTAGCAATATTTGATAATCCGACCAACACTTTCCAGACGTTTAGCAAGATGGTCAATGATTTTATTTGCATTTTGATATAACTATTGTTTCCCTCCGCACTATCAAGTGACAAATTTTAGACGATTTTCTCGTAGCACACCCACTTCCAGCCATGTCCCTTTTTAATGAAGAGCTACCAGATGAACAGGTATTACAAATGGAATTATCCAGTGTGCAATACTGGGAAACGTACTTTTATGGAGCTTCATCAGCTAGAAAAGAGAAGGGATCAGGAACAGTTATACCAGGCAGAGCAGGAATTGGTTTGATTTTCATCACGCCAGATAAAAACATGTTGAGATTCTCCTACCACCTGATAGAGTCGTGCACCAACAATGAAGCAAAGTATGAAGCATTAATCACTGGATTGGAATTGACAATCTCAATGGAAATAACACACATTGCCGTCTATGGCGACTTGCAACTCGTCATCCAACAAGATGTCGGACAGTATAATATTTTGAAGCCAAGACTAGCAGAGTAACACTGATACACGATGAAGCTGCTTAAGCAAATCCCCAATGTGACTCTCTACCAAATTCCTCAGGCATACAATGCTCATGATGATGCTTTAGTGAAACTTGCAAGAGAATTAACATTACAGTACAAGGACGATGAGTTTTGTCTCGGATCGACTTCGACAATTTACATAATCTTCAAATAGAAGAAGGAATGATGATTGTAGTTGCTCACATTAATGAATATTGGTGTAAGCCATTGATAGAATTTTTGCAAACTGAAAAACTATCAGAAGATAAGTCTGAGGCATATCATATCACAAGAAGGGCTATGTCATATGCTCTAGAGGGTGATGTCCACTACAGAAGATCGTTTGATCAGATGTTGTTGTGATGTCTAAGTAGAGCAGAAGCACAAAATATCATCAAAGAAGTCATGTTAGATTGTGTAGAGCTCATTAGTCAGGGCTGAAGATAAAAATAAAGATCAAAAAACTCGGGTATTTTTGGCCAGTAATGATGCTCGATTGCACTGATACAACTAGATGGTGTCACCTCTGCCAAGTGCATGGGGTGGTCTTACACAAACCTCTGAATGTGCTACACCCAACTGTTGCCTCATGGCTATTCAAATGTTGGGGCACATACATAATAGCTCCAATAAACCCTCTATCCTATGAGGGAAACAGATTCATTCTTACCGCTATTGATTACTTCTCCAAGTGGGCAGAGGTAATGTCGTTACAAGAGGTTACAACACAGCACGTCCTTCAATTTTTTAAAAGTTATCTAGTCTACCATTTCAAAGTTCTACGCAGAGTGATTTTTGACAATGGGATAGCCTTTAAAAGTATAAAAATTAACAACTTCATCAAATGATGTGAGATAGATTATAGATACTTAACAATCTACTATCCCAGGGCAAACGGACTAGCCGAGGCCTTCAACAAAACTCTCATGCAAATTTCAAAGAAGACATTGGAATAAAATAAAAGAGATTGGCATAAAAAATTGTTAGGAGCTTTGTGGGCCTACCAGATGACGTTTAGAACTCCTACTCAATGTACACCTTACGTGCTCGTATATCAATCTGAGGCCGTACTGCTGATGAAAATTCAGACCTCGTCTCTCAGAGTCATCATTTCCAACCAAATTATAATAGAAGGAAGCGCAAGACTTAGACTTGAAGAATTAGAAAGTCTCGAGGGAAAGTGACTAGAAGCTTGTCAGCACTATTTAAGTTGAGGAGTTGCCCGTTGGAAGATGTAGGCCGCCGGAATCGAAATCCTATCGCCCTCTTTGGAAGGACATTTAATTTATATATATATAGATATATATAGTTTTAGAAAAATATGAAATAAAACTGACTCCATATTTTTCATAGTTTAAATGAAAGAGCACTATACTTTAAGGCCTGTATTTATCCCAAATGATAAACACAAGACTTGAGGGTGAGACTCAATCAAATAAACTAAGAAATGCATGACATCTGTTTAGTCTACGAAACCATTTTTATTTGCAAACAAGTTTTCGTTATTTAATACCAAGAATTAAATAGGGTTTATATTAAGCTGGCTTCGAAAAAGCTTCCTATAAGAGCAAACCCCTATAGTTAATTACATTTTAGATACTAAAGTCACCTAGGAAAACACTCAATAAAAATTAAGAAATGTTATCTTGTAGAGGTCAAAAGAATAGGACTTTTCAACGAGATCGAAAAAAGAGGTGTGAAAGAAGAATGGTTCAAATTTGGAACATTTTGTTGTAGAGTCCAAAGAAGGAAGAACTAGGAGATGTCATAGATCCAGAGGAGAACCTAGGTGACTTCCCAAGCTATCCTAATGTTTAGCTGAGGAGAAATTATTTGAATGTTTTATCCTGCCAATTTTATTAATTAGGGCTTACACTCTTGTGACACGATCACACAAATAGCCTCCATCCTGCCAATTTTATTAATTAGGGCTTACACTTGTGTGACACGATCACACAAATAGCCTCGAATATGTGAGGATTTAGGTCATGAAGAACGACAACATCAGAATCCTAAGACAAGTTAGGGCTTCGATTCTATAATAGAGCTGTACAAAGGCCTAAAGATGAGGTGAGGATTTATATTGAATAAGCAAAAAACCCTGAAATCCTATGGCTTTGTTGTTTAAATCTAAGGAAGGAATGATTTAGTTGGGAAAGACATGTTTTGCTATCAAAGATGGTCATGCTGCCCACAGTGCTAGCTCCAAGCTCTTTGCCATGACGAGTTCAAGTTTTCTAATGTGTCAGGTTATAATGTCAAATCAAATGTCCATATGGTTATGGTTCTTTAAATGTTATGGAGCAAATTAAGTTGATTAGAGCGACACCAGTTAGGATCCTATGGTTCCCTCATATCCTATGGTTCCCTCATTCTTTTTATTGGATTCACTTAGTCCAAATGAATTTACTAAACTCAATTTAATGAATTTTGTACTTTCATTTAGACCGTGGAAAGTCTCATTAGCAACCGTAAGTTACCTCCTCCGAGGGATTCCCGATCATCCGATAGAGACATCTTAATTTAGTTGTAATTTTTATTTTGTGATTTTTGTGATTAAATTTTGAGTTGTCTTAAATTTTGAATTTTGTGGCGGTAAATTTCATCTTTGTTAATTTTGGTTTTGGTTTTTATTTTGGTCGCTTTCCTAGTAGTTTTGGTTTTCACGTAGGGTAACATCGTTGTTTAACATGCAAGTTTTATAAGCATAAAAATACAGTGTAAAAAATATAAGAAAAGATTGTACTACAAAGATTGTACTACAAATTGACAAATTGTAAAAGCATACCTGGCGAGTCTTCTCGTTCCACCACCTGAAAGGTTAGTACTTGCAATATATGTAGATAATATTGCGGAAAAGTTTAAATTACAAGTGTAGATGAAGATTTAGCTATCAAACCCCAGGCTATGATTTTTTTGGACCTTAGAAGATCCTAATGGATAACCTTAGAACAAAATATGACAAGTTTAATTTGCTCTACAAAATATCCAGAAGATTTCAAAGTGTTGAGGGAATGACCCACAACTACTTTGAGGCTCTTTTAAATTATTTCGAGTTCATTTTGAACTTATCATATTATTCTATAAATCATCCAAGGTTGAAGTGTGACTACCCCGTTGCTCCGTGAAACTTAAAAATTTGATTGTTCCAAGGATAGGATACTCGACCAGTCAATTTATATTTCATTTAAGAGTTATGCGAGTGAGTGCCCTTGAGGCAAGTTTAGGTCATTTAAAGATTATGGTACCAACAATTAAAGTCAGACTTGTAGTGTTTGTCGATGTTGATTTCCAATAATATCATTTTCTAAATCTAATCAATTGAATTTAGGCACTGAGCTTAGGTCATTACCAATCCCTTAAAAATCATAATGGGTGAAGTGGTGGTCATCAAAGTTTTGATTTTAAACATGTGTATTCTTACCAAAAAATCAAATCATCCTCAACTTTGAGCTTAAGAGAAGTAAATCATCATCTTTTTGGCTTAAGCCCCTCACTTAAGGATCATTTGATCTTAATTGACTTCTGAGTCATGAAGGTTAGGAGATTTATAATCTTATTGACATTTTGCAAAGGTGGTGAGTGGGTTTCTACCTTTTAACCAAATTGTGTTTCAGTCATCCAAACATATTTATTAAGATCAAAATTACCAAAATTACCCATTTTAAAATTACCCATTTTACTTTGGTTAATCCTAAATTTTGATTAAGGCACCAAAGTCTAAAATTACCACTTTGACCTTGGGGCACTTCTTCTCATAACTCATTAAACACAACTCAAATGACTTTGAGGGTTTAAAGTGTCATATCCATTAGGCAATTATAATGTTAGAGAAGAACATGTAGATTTTCAAAATTTCAATTTATTTTAGATAATTATTTAAATTTATAAAATATGTTTCTCAAAATTTGATTTATTTAGCTTTCCAAAACAAAGTTTTTAAATATGAAAAAATTATTAGAGGTACCCTAAGTTCAGAGAAAGACTTAGGCAAGATTTCATGATTTTTTAAAATTAAATTATTATTATTATTATTTAAATTTTAACTAATTTCAATGATTAAATTAAACATAAAGTATATTTTGATTACAAAAATTATTTTTATATTTTTAATAGACTTCTCTTAGTTTAAAAAACTCATAGAATCAAATTTTCTATTTTTGTGATTTTGATTTTATTTATTACAATTATTTTAATGTGAAAACATGAAAAATTCATTTTTAAGACTTTAAAATTCATTTTTAAGCCTTTAAAATTTATTTTTAACTTAGAAAAATTCAGGGAAAATATCCTAATGAATTCTAAGTTATCAGGGGACACTGTCATTCATTTTAAACTTTTTTTTTAATTTTTGAAAATTTTGATTATTTTAATTATATATAATTCAAATATATTAAAAAAATGAATTATTTTCATAAAAATGAGTTTTGTTTTTATAAAATGCCCCTGATCACAAGAAACTCAGAAAAATAACTTTCATAACTTGTCTAAGTTTAGTTAATTTAATATAAATATTTTTATACAAAAATACAAGGTTTCCTTAGAAAAATCCATTTTATTACCTGAACTTAATCAAATAAATTTCAAATATTTACATTGAATAAACATGATTTTTATGAACAGTGTGGGACGAGTGGTTGATTTTGTTGATTTTTGATAAGAATATAAATTACAAAAATTAACACAAAATATTCAGATTTGATTAAATAAAACAATTTTCAGAAAAATCTAAAGCATCATGATATTTTTCTTAAACTTCTCTAACCACAAGAAACCTACAAAAATTATTCCCACAATTTTCCGAGTGATATTTTGATTTATATAATCAAAATAAGCGAAAATGACCACTTTATTATGCAAGTTAGGGGTAGAAGCATAGCGATGCCCTCTGATCTTGGAAAAACCAGAAGACATGGCCCCTGTGGTCGGGAATGAACCCTCAAAAGTTCAAGCTATGGTGAGCCTTCTTTAGTCATGGAGAATTAAAAGAAAATTAAAATACCATAGAGAGTATTTAATTAATTAAAAATCAAAGTGTCAACAAATAATTTTTATTTTTGGTCCACATTATTTTGCTCTCTTCAATGAGTAAGAGGGCATTTTTGTTTTATTTTTAAGATTTTTCTATGCAAAGTTATGAATTTTCAAAGATCAAGCATTAAAATAAATAAAAATCCCCTATTTATCTACTTATCCATGCAGCGCCAACTCATCCTTGTCTGCTCCAAAGTTTCCACACGGAGCTCTGCCATTTGATGCCGCCAGCCACGTAGCTGCCTCATCATCCCGCGGTTCACGTACCATATCCTTATTCAGCTTCATTAGGACCGTTCAATGAATAAACACATGTTCGGACGACATCCGTTCAACGTCCCCAAGTGACCTAACCCGTAAGTCGTTCACAGTAAAACCTTAAGATCTTCTTCTAGACTCAACCAAATCACATGGGGTTTTTTTCTAAACCTTCATCTACTCAGGATGAGCACATCTATATAGTTAATCTTATATGAAATCAAGCAATTACAAATGGAGAATCAAAATAAGCTCGAGCTAGGGCTGGAGTTCAATACCTTTGTCTAAGAGGGGAGGCCTCAATCAGATGGTTGTGGTAGCTTTGATTGGAGCCAATGAACCTCCAGATAAAGTTTCAAGCCCTAGTGAATTGTCTAGGTACAAATTCAATCAAGGTGGATTTCAGGTGTTGGTCTAGAGCGTCTAGAGCTATCCTAGAGGCTGCTATCCTAGAGGCTGTTTCAAAGGGGGGTTTGATGGGGAATCAACTTCTCTTGCTCTAAGGATGGTGTGTGAGAAATTAATTTGAGTTTGGAGGACTCTGGAGAGATGTCTTGGTTTGAGTTGAAAGTTTGAGCTCAAAATTGGGCTCTCACACTGAGAATCAGAGGGGGAAGATTATTGGTTTGAGCTTAGGGATGCTTGAAGGATCTTTGGTGAGATTTTGACAGAGTTTCCCCAAGGATTTTTTTCACACACCTCTCTTTGTCCATGGAGGAGCTGATTAAATAAAGAATCTTAGAAAGAAGCTCAGGGCCAACTGATGGGTGCAAAGAGTTGCTTAGGTGGAGGGCTGAGGAGCTCCAAAGAGCCATTGGGATGAGGTGGCTTCCATGGTTGAAATTGGGTTTGATTTAGGGGTTGTGGCTCTTGACTTTGGTATTTTTCAGCCATTAGGCCAGCCGACATGGCCAGGGATGGTGGCCATGTGGTCAGGTGAGCCAGGGGGAGAGTTAATTATGATTAACCCTCAAGGGAAAATGATGATGGGGGAGATCTTTTGGTTAAGGACCATAAATGGGATAAGATCCCTTAATTTAGGGACCCATTGGTCCTTAGCTTTCTTTAGATGGTTTAAGATGGTCTATCCTGGTCAATAAGGTGTGTTTAGTGACTGTGGAGACCTAAATTTGGTGACTTTAGGAATGGCTAAGTCAATTTTGGTGCATGGGTCCAATTTGGGTCAAAAAGGTTAAAAGTTGGGTTTGGTTTGGGCTAGCCATGACTTTGAGCTCAATTGATATATTAAAAATGTGTAGATGATTTTCATGGAGATTTTTGGTGAAGGGTTGAAGTAATTTTGAGTTCAATTGGAAGCTTAATTTGAAAGATTTTAGGATTTTGGTCAATATGGGCATGTTGGACTAGACTTGAGTCTAGATTGGGCTAAGGTTAAGATAAGTTAAAATTTATGGTTGAACATGGTCTATAGGAATATCATAAAGAGTTTTCAACATAAATTGGGTGTCAATTTTTGGGTTAGGGCATTCAATTTGGTGGAATTTGGAGACAGCCAATTTGGGGAAAATTTGAGGATTTTTTAATTTGGGTCAAAATTGAGTGCAATTGAGGCTTTACCAAGGCCAATTGAAAGTCAAATTTGATGTCTAGGATTGTTATGAAGGGTTTAGGATTCAAATTGGGGCAATTTAACTAGGCTATGAGTTTTAATTAGGTGAGATTAAGTCATAAGACTGAAATTGGTTTGACTTAAATCATAATTTAACACAAAGCATGTGCTAATTAGGCATAGATTTGGTTTACATTGGTTATGTGAAAGATGAATTTTTGTTTAGAATTTAAATTGAGGGGTATTTACCTCAAATTGATGGACATTTAAGGTGAATTTAGGAAAATTGGACCTTTAAAGGCAATTTGGGAGTTTTGGTCAACATGGTCAACATGGCCAAACTGGGTTCATTTGAAGGGTCCAAATTGGTTTTGAAAATATTTGGAGTGGTTTTGGAGATTTTGGGAAAGTTTGGGGAGCCAAGGGTATTTTTTTAATTTTGGCAATTTTTAGGGTATTTTGGTAATTTTGGATTTTTGGTGGTCGTGGGTAATTTGGGTATTTTCAAATGGTTTAAAAGGAATTTTGAACAAATCTGGGTACTTTGGATTAATTTGAGGATTTTTGACAAATTTAGGGTCTCAAGGGTATTTAGGTAATTTGGGTAGATTTAAGAGCAATAGGCCAAGTTGGATATTTTGGTATAATTGGGGTACCAACCACCCTATATGAGGGGTACCAACCACCCTATATGGTACCAACCACCCTATATGAGCTATGGACCAATTAAATCCCCATTTGGGTCCTCTATGTACTGGTCTTAGCTAAACCCTAGCCCTAGTGGGTCTAGGGGACCATGTACATGAGTCTCCCAAAGGATCAAGAGATCAAAGTCAACAATTTGGGTTTTAGAATTGTGAGTGTGGACGATAGTGAGTGTAGTGAGTGAACTAGCTCCAGACCAACACCTAGAGTCAACCCTAAGATCAGATAGCCCTATGGGAACTCTGCTTGAGCTCCCTCATAGTGACCCCACCTACTAGGTGTTAGACGTTAGGACCAATGTGTGGAACTTCAAGTTGAGAAAAGAAGAGTTTATAATTTCTAATGGTGAGGGTTCCTTTTCTAGTTTTCTAGGAATAGTCAATAAGAAAGTTCTATAGCTAGACCCTAGGCTACTAAAGAGGGAAAACTAAACCTCAACAAAAGGTGAGGTCAACAAAGCTCAATAGAATTTGGAACTTTACCAAGCGAGAATGGTACAAGCTCATGACAAATTGGTCTGCTCGTGGACATTCAAAGTGGGTCCCTTGTTCTTGTTGTCAAAAGACATATTCTTACACATTGCAAGATAGGTCAACAACTTGAACCAACTTGGGAGGGACCATTTGTCCTGGAAAAATTCTATTCAAGAGGAGCCTACCGGCTGTTGGATTTTCGAGTGAAAAACCTATGTTGCCGATGAATGAACGATATTTGAAGATATACTATACAACTTGACACTGCTTGAAATCAGCTTTTTGAATATTTGAAGATATACTATACAACTTGACACTGCTTCAAATCAGCTTTTTGAGACTTTGATTGTTCTGGGGTTATTTATTTGGCTAAGCATCTATGATTGAGCTTAAAGTTTTGTAATAAAATTTGCCTCAATAAAATGAAAACTTTTGAAGTTGCATACTTTGACTTTCTCCTTTCTGCTTTTAAGGTTTTGTACTTGTTCCTACTAAATTTCAGCGTACTAATGTTTTTTATATCATCTGTGGAAAAAATTTTAGGGCAAAAGCTTATTTTTCCTTTCAAGGATGGTTGGAATCTCGTACATAACGAATGAAGGGCATCTCAGGGTGGCATCATAAACTTCGACTTAGACTTCGGTCATGTCGACGTGGACTATGAGGGTCCCCTGATGGATGTGGTCGGTCGTCAAGAGAAAGAAGGGCTATTGTCGCTATTAGAGATCAACACTAAAGAGGATTCCTTGCTGAAGAGAAAGAAAGTGATAGCCCAACAAAACCTGTTGGAAGGGACTAGTCGCCTGTCGTCCATGATAACTGCACCAACAGGAAATCTAGTCAGTGATGATGATGAGAGACTACCAAATGCACCATTAAGAAGAACTAAACACAAAAATGCCAATCACCAAAAACACAGAGCTTTCCTACGTGAAGAGAAAAGATGCTTGAAAGAGGCAGAAAATTCACTTACCCCAATTTTTTAGGGGAAAATCTACGATCCTTTCATAAGAGAAACTTCCTCTAGTTTTCCTGCCACAGAGGACGAGTATGAGTCTACTACAGATCCGATGTTACCAATAATTACAAATGAGCTGTGTGTGAGTTGCCCGATGTGCAACGCAGAGATACCCAAACAGATATCAGACACTAAAGCATTTGTTCAATGCCTAGAATGTAACGTCCTCCACTTAGAGCGTTATAACACTATGAAGGAGTACAAATCTACCGATAGTGGATTTCAGACCATCAACCACTCAATTGGAGAATCATACTTCCCATTGGATACAGAGACAACACAAACATGGAATCTTGCAGATATTGAAATGAGGGAGAGGCCTTGACAGTCGCAGATGACAACACAAACATGGATTCTTCCTCTAGAATGGTACAAGCATTCTTGACTACGTTTTTTACCTGAGAGACAGAGGTTGAGTTGATCTATTAATGGAAAGTACTTATTTAGAACCACGAAAGTGGATGCATGGAAAAGGCAGGATAACCATTCAATGTGGTTGATGCTAAAATTTCACCAGAGATAGGCAAGGGAACCCCCTCGGGGATCTTAAGACACGACGAGGACGAGGTGGATCAATTGCCTCCCACAATAAAGTGGATGATAAAAAGGATGGTTAGATGGAGCGTGTTGCCAGTGGTCTAATGTCTAATATCCAAACAGTTGTATCATCAACATTTATGAAGAGGTAGATTTGTCAGACATTTCTGCACAGTTTCTTTCATGAGTAAAAGTGACATTTTGTTCGAGAAAGAATTCAAAGTCATCGAGCCCGGTGACTTTAGAGATTCAGCTACAATTCTGTTGTAGATGGGTTTAATATGAATTTTAAAGGGAAACAGAGTTGATCTAGCAAAGCACTGCAATCCTGGAGTGCCACAACGCAGAGTTTCCATTACACTCAGAAGGATGGATAACAACAAGATACCATATGGATTCAGACAGGATCTAGAATTGCAGAAGCTACAACAATACGAGCTATAAGATGGTTGTAACTCAAAATACACGCAAAGAGAAATTCTTGTCCTGAAGTGTGGCTTAGTAGGTCAGTTTGATCAGGACCTCGTCCCACAGAGGACAAACATATAGTTTTTGTCACCTTTTGTAATGTGTAAGAGCACCATATATGATATATACTCAGCATATGATGTTTCAGATATATTCAACATTACTATCTTTTTGATGCTTTCAACATGTATTCAGTCTATAACATTTGTTTGAGACAACTTAATGAAATTTCCTTCAGATTTCAACATATTTGTTAAATTGCTCTTTTGTACGATGGATAAAAAGCCACAGAACCATACGTTGGTTCTAAACTACGATGATAAAAGAACAAAACATTAAAAAAATAATTATAACTAAATTTAAATAAAATATAATTTTGAAAAATCTACCAACAAAAATTAAGTATTGAAAATATACTTTGATAAATAAATTTGATAAAGGCAACAAAAAAAGTAAATGATAAATTTGTTGAGTTGAGTTCTCTCGAGTTTGAGGTTTCTTACTCTTTGCTTCCGCAACACCATTGTCCTTATCTACACCAATTTCCTCACATCCCTATGAAGTTACATACTGTGCACGAAGTGTCAAAAATTTTCCTCACCAATGTCAATCTTCACATGTCGCAAATCTATGAGCTTAACAACACGCTTGACAACACAAATTCTATACACTATCTTGAAGTTGTTTTCGGGGACAGTACCTAAACAAATTCTATACACTATCTTGAAGTTGTTTTCGGGGTCAATCCCTAAATTCAGATTCCCTTCTTTCAAGGTCGGTACTTAAATTCTGATTTTCTGATTCTCTTTCTGGGATTGTCTTTCTGGGATTGTTACCTAAATTTTAATTCCCATCTCGGGGTGAGTACCTAAATTTTGATTCCCTTCTTTTGAGTTTAATACCTAAATTTCAACTCTCTTTCGGGGATTGATACATAATATTCATTTCCCATCTCAGGGTCAGTCCTAAATTATGATTTCCTCCTTTCGAGTTTGGTACCTAAATTCTGCTTCTCTTTCTAGGATTGATACCTAAATTTCAATACCTATCTCTAGGTCACTACTAGATTCTAATTCCCTCTTTTCGAGGTCGGTACCTAAATTTTGATACTCTTTCTGGGATTGATACCTAAATTTCAATTCTCAGCTCAGGGTCAGTACCTAAATTTTGATTCTCTCCTTTCGAGGTTGGTACCTAAATTCCGACTCTCTTTCCAGAATTGATACCTAAATTTCAATTCCAATCTTGTGGTCTAAAACTAAATTGTGATTCCCTCCTTTTGAGGTCGGCAACTAAATTTTGATTCTCTTTCCAACATTGATTCCTAAATTTCAATTCCTATCTCCACTTTCAAGAAATGGCCTAGACATCCATCCTATCGCCATCTTCACCTTTGGGGTAGGCTTAGACGTCCTATTCCCATTTCCAATTTTTGGGTCAGTACTTAAATTGTGATTCCCAATTCCACTTTCGAGGTCAGTACCTAAATTCTGATTCTTAGTTCCACCTTCGAGGTAGGCTTTCACATCCAATTCCCACCGTTAAATTCGGCGTAGGCTTAGACGTACTATTCACATCCTTACATTTGAGATAATCTTTGAGATCCTATTCCTTATTCTATGCTTTTTATTTTCACTCAATCTGGTTTCCTCAAGCATAACTTCATCCCCTCAAAATTTTAATTTGAAATCTAAACTTTTTTTGATATATTCAATTTGAATCGAGTCTTCAATGCGAATGCTATTTGCCTAACAAGTGTCCCCGAAATCTCCCTTTTTTTCCACGACGAGAGTATCTGATACTCCCCAACAGAAATACCTGCCACTCAATTCTATGCTTCATTCTAAGTCTATTAACTTAGAAGTTTGTGTTGCTTTTGTTGATCTCGTTGGTCAGCTCCAATACGTGTGATGTTCTTGTTCAGCACACCACACCTATTGGGAGTCCATTTGTTGACCTCACTTTTGGTTGAGGTCTAGCTTACTCCTCTTTAGTAGCCTAAGGTTTAGCCATAGGAATTTAGCCATAGCTATTTCTAGAGGACTAGAAAAGGAACCCTCACTATTAGAAATTTTAAACTCTTCTTTGCTCAACTTGAAGTTCCACATATTTCTCCTAGCCTTTAGCACTTAGTAGATGGATCAATATGGGGGAGCTCAAGGGGCATCCTCATAGAACTGCTTGGCCTTAGAGTTTACCCTAGGTGTTGGCCTGGAGCTAGTTCGCTCACTTACACTTACTTTCACTCACATTTACTCACATCCCTAAACCCAAACTTGTTGGCTTTGATCCCTTGATCTTATAGGAGACTCATGTAGATGGTCCCCCAGACCAGTACATGAAGGATTTGAAAGAGAGGATTCCTTTGGTCCATGACTCAAATAGGGCGGTTGGCACCTCACTTTTATCAAAATACCAAACTTAGTATTTTGCACAAAATCTACCAAATTTACCAAAACTCCCCCAATTCCCAAATTTGACCAAAATTTTCAAAATTATGCAAAATACCTAAATTTGTTAAAAAATCATCTCAAACTATTGGAAACTATCCAAATTGCCCAAAACCTCTTTAAATTGACAAAATTACCAAAATCCCCCCAAATTTGCCAAAATTACAAAAAAACCCTTCATGGCCCAAACTTTCCCAAAACCCTTAAAATCATCCCAAATCTCCCCAAAACCAATTTGGACCCTTAAATTGAACCCAATTTGATCAATTTGACAAACTTTGACGAAAAGCCTCAAATTGCCCTTAAAGGCTCAGTTTCCCCCAATTCACCCTAAATGTCCATCAATTTGAGCCCAATTCCCCCCAATTTCAATTATAAATTCAAATTCATCATGATAAAACTAAATTTAAACCAAATCTAAGTCAATTGACTCACATTTGAGTCCAATTTCAATCTAAATCAAAAAGGTTCAATTTGGCCTAAAACCAAAGTCCCACTCAATTGAACGTCAAAATCCTTCAAATCGCCCCAATTATGCATCAAAAACTCTTTGGAATATCTCCACACACCAAATTGAACCCTCAATTGAACTTATTCAACCTTCAATTTCACTCAATTTCAACCCAGATCCAAATTCCCAAATTTGCCCCAATTTAGCCATGTGCCCAAATTCCACCAAACAGAATGCCCTAAACCCAAAATTGGCACCTAATTAAATTGGAGAACTCTTCATGAAATTCCCAAAGAACATTTTGAACTCTCAACTTGGACTTAACCCAAATCTAGCCCAACCTAAACCCAAGTCTAACCCAACTTCCCCAAATTGACCAAATGCCCAAATTTTCAAGTTGACCCACCAAATTAATTCAAAATCAATCCAAATAATTTCTAAACCCCTCATGACAATCATCCACACAAAATTGATCAATCAATTGAACTCAATGTCATGGCTAGTCCAGTCCAAACTCAACTTTAAGCCAATTTGACCCCCAATTTGACCCAAATTGAACCCCAAATTGAACCCATGCACCAAAATAGATTAAGCCATGCCTAAGTGACAAAATTAATGACACTGCCACCAAATGGATCCTAATGACTAGGCTATACCCTCCTAGCCCACCGTATTTGAGCTTTGGACCAATAGTCCCTTAATTTACGGGATTTTACCCATTTTTTGCCTAAATTTGAAATATCTTCTCCATCACCCATACCATTATGGGTTAACCATCTTTAAAAGACCCCCTGACCTCCTTGAGCTAAGAAGTGACTGAACTTTAGCCAGCCGCTACCTCAGCTGCCAGAAACAGCCAGACCAAGGGAGCCCAAAATTTCCAAAACCTAAAATCAAACCTCCCTGAATTGACTCACTCCCATTGGCCACTATAGCCTTTCTTCCATCCACCTCAACATGCTTTAGCGCCCAATTCCTAGCCTAGAGCTCCACCAGGTAGCCATGGCTATAAACAGAGCACTCAATAGCTAAAGAAAAAAGAAGCTTGAAACCTTGGGGAAACTTTACCAAAATCTCACCAGAGCTTCAGCAAAACCTTCATATGTGTAATCCCTCTGCTCTCAGCCACCCATAGTCACTCTATAGAGCCAATTTATTCACTGAAATTTCCCCAACAATAGGGCAGATTTCTACACAGCTCCACAGTGAACCAAACTTCAATAAACTGTGCACACACCATCCCTTGAGTGAGAGAAGCTTATTCCCCACAAAAATTCCCCACAAAAGCCCCATCAGACAGAGCCTCTAACATAGCTCTAGGCCAACACTTGAATTCCACTTTGATTGAAATCATATCTAGAAAATTTCTGAGGGCGTAGAACTTCATTTGGAGGTCCGAAATCCACTTTGATTGAAATCATATCTAGAAAATTTATGAGGGCGTAGAACTTCATTTGGAGGTCTGTTAAGTCCATTCAAAGCTGCCACTACCATCTGATTGAGGCTTCCCTCTTAGATAATGGTATTGAACCTCAACCCTAAACCTAGCTTAAATTGATTCTATATATGTATTTACTTTATTTCATACCCTATAAGCCTTATAGATATGCTTGCCTTGAGTAGATAAAGGTTTAAAAACAAACCCCATGCAATTTGGTTAATTTTAGCTCGAGATCTTAAGGTTTTAGTGTGAACAACTCACGGGCTTGGTCACTTGGGGATGATGAACGGACACCGTTCGATCGTTTGTTTATTATATGGATGGTTGAGATCACGTTGGTCGAACACTTGGAACAAAAAGGCGAGCCGCATGAAAACTGCAATAGATGGCCGTGTCAAATGGCGGAGCACCACGTAGAGACTTCAGAGTTGCTTATGATTGTGTGACGCTGCATGGTTAAGTAGAAAAAATATGGATTTTCTTGATTTATTTAACTGTCTGAACTTCAAAAATAGATATCTTATTCTAGAAAAATCATAAAAGTAAAATAAAAATACCATCTTGCTCAGTGAGCAGAGCATAAAAGTAAAATAAAAATACCTTCTTGCTCAGTGAGTAGAGACTTGCTCAGTGAGCAGAGCAAAATAATGTGGACCAAAAATTAAAGTAACACTTCCAAGGTCATAGGGCATCTCTATTCTTATAGCCTTAATTTTCAAGCTAAGATGACTATTTTGACTTATTTGAACTATATAAATTAAAGTATCACTTGGAAAATTATGGGGATAATTTTAGAAGGTTTCTTATGGTTAGAGAAACTTAGGAAAAATGTCATGATGATTTGAATTTTTTTGTACATTTCTATAGTTAATTAAATGTATATAACTTGCATTAATTTATGTAAATTAAGTACTAATAAAAAATTAGCCAAATCAATTTCACATTGTGTATAAAAATCATGTTTATCTACTGTAAAAATTTAAAAATTATTCGACAAAGTTTGAGCACTAAACTTGATTTTCTATGAAACCTTATATTTTTGTATGAATATAATTATATTAAATCAAATACCCTTGAGAAAATTATAAAAAGTAATTCTTTTAGTTCCTTGTGATCAGGAGCACTTAGGAAAACTAAAAGTTATTTTTAATATAATACTTGATTTTTGAGCTATATTTCAAACTAAAAATAATTAAAAATTGTTAAAAATTCTAAAAATACAAAAATTATTTCAAAATGTGCCTAATTGTTTCCTGATCACTTAGAACTCATTAGGATACTTTTTCTAAATTTTCTAAGTTAATAAAATTTTAAAAGCTTAAAAGTGAATTTTTTATATTGTCTCATTAAAATAATTATAATAAATAAGTTAAAAATCATAAAAGTACAAAGTTTGTTTCTCTGAGTTCTCTAAACTCAGAGAGGTTTAATAAAAATATAAAGATAGTTTTGGTACTTAAGACATTGTTTTACATTTAATTAAATCATTAAAATTGATTCATAATTAAATAATAATGATAAAAATTTAAGTCAAAAAAATCATGGAATTTTGTTTGAGTGTTTTTCTGGCCTAGGGGACCCCTAGTAATTTCCTCATGAAAAAAAACTTTATTTTGGGTTGTTAAGTAAAAAAATTTTTGAAAATACTCCTTCCTAAATTTAAATATTACTTTAAAAAAATTAAAATTTTAAAATCCACATTTTCTCCTCTGATGTTTTAATTGATCTATGGATAGGAGACTCCAAAAATTTAATTAGGCATTATTTTAATTTTTAAAAGACACTTGAATTTTGATTAATGAGTTATGAGGTGAAGAGTCCCGAAGGCAAAAGGGTAACTTTAGATTTTGTTGCCTTAATCAAAATTTAGGATTAATTAAAGGGAAAGTGGGTAAATTTGATCCTAATGAACATTTTTTGGATGATTGAAATACAATGGGATTTAAAGGTAGGAACTCACTTGCCACCTTTTCTATAATAAGATCAGAATTGAAATTTCCATAATTATCTTAACTTGGAAGTAAATCAAAATCAAATGATTCTCAAGTGATGGGATCGAGTTAGAAAGATAATTTTTCATTAATTTTAAGACCATAATTGATTAGAATATGTTCATTCAATAAGAATGCATGTCATTTAAATTAAAGTTTTGTTAGTTATCATTTCACCTATTGTGATTGTTCAGAGCTTGGTAGTGACCTAGGCTTGACATTTAAACTTATTTGATCGGATATAGAAGATAATATGATTGAAGATTAACACCTCTTTCACTGCAAGCCCGAATTTAAATTTGGGAACCAAAACCTTTACTTACTTAAATTTTCCTTTGGGGCACCTTGGATGAACAACGATTGATTAATTCATTGCCCTAGCCTTGGGATAAATGAAACATCAAGTTTCCTTGAGCAATGGGATAACCTTATCTTAACCTTTGATGATTAATAAAATGATATAATAAGTTCAAAATGAACTCGAAATATTTCAAGAAATTTTCAAAGTGGTTCAGAGTCATGCTCTGAGTATTTTGAAATCTCTTGAATATCTTGAAGGAAAAATTGAACTTGCTATATCTTGTTTTAAAATCATCCACTAAGATCTTCTGAGACTCAATAAAGTCATAACTTAGGGTTTGGTACCTATAACTTCATCTACTTTTGTAATTTGAATTTCTTGCAAAAATTTTATATATGTTGCCAATGCTAACCTTTCATTTTGAGGAGAGAGAAGAATCGATAGGTACACTTTTAAGTTATTGCTTTTACTTTTTCACGCCTCTTGTTCCTTGCTAGCATGCTTAAAGTCACCCTACATGTCAAAATCAAAACTAAAAATTAAATAAGATACAATTCACTTCCACAACAATCGTAATATAAGACAACTCAAAATTTAATCACAAATAAAATAAAACAAAAGTTGTAACTAAATTAAGACGTCTCTATCGGATGATCAATAATCACTCAGAGGAGGTAACCTACAGTTTCTAACAAGATTTCCCATGGTCTAAATGAAAGTATGAAACTCATTCAGTTGTGTTTAATAAGTTCAATTGGACTAAGGGAATCTGAAAGAAAATAGTGGTACCAAAATAAGAGAACTATAAGATCCTAGCCGGTGTCGCTTTAATCAACTTTAACATCACTAATAATATTTATAGAACCATGGCCTTAGGAAATATTTGATTTGACATTAGGACTTGACACATTAGAAAACTTAAACTCGCCACGATGAAGAGCTTCAAGCTAGCATTGTGGGCAGCACGACCATCTTCAACAACAAAACTTGTCTACACCATCTAAACTATTCCTTAGAATTAAACAACTAAGCCAAAGGATTCCGAGGTTATCCGCCTAGTGTGACATAAATCCTCAACTTATCTTTATGCTTTTGTATTAAGCCCTAACTCGCTTTAGGATTTTGAGGTTGTCGTTCGTCACGACTTAAACCCCCATATCTTCAAATGTAAGCCATAATTAATAAAATTAATAAGGTGAAACATATAAATATTTTTTTTCTAAATTGAAGCAAAAACATAAGGTAGACTGGGAAGTCATCGAGGTTCTCTTAAGGATCTAACATCCCCTAGTTCTTCTTTTTTTGGATTCCAAAATATATGTTCCAAATTTGAGCCATTTCACTTTCACACATTTTTGTCTAATCTCATTGAAAAGTTCTATTCCTTTGACCTCTTTGAAGACAATATCCTCTGAATTTTATCTTGAGTTTTATCAGGTAAAATTCACTTATCTAAGATGTAATTAACTATAAGGGCTTGCCTTTATAGGAAACTTTCAAGAACCCAACTTAATTAAACCATATTTAATTCTTCATATTAATTAAGGGAACTTGTTGGCTTATAATAAAATGGTTTTGCAGATCAAATGGATGTTATATATTTCCTAATTTATTTGATCAAGCTTCACCCTAAAGTCTTGTGTTTATCTTTCAAGATAAATTCATAGCTTGAGGTGTAATGTTATCTCATTTGAACTATGAAAGATATGGGTATATTTTTATTTTGTATTTTTCTAAACTTTTATATATATATATATATATATATATATATATATTCAAGATGGTGGTGGCAAGAACTGCTCTGGTAGGGTTTTTGCGAAGAGGATGGAGCTTGGCAGCTATATATATATATATTCAAGATGGTGGTGGCTAGAACTGCTCTAGTAGGGTTTCTGCGAAGAGGATGGAGCTTGGCAGTCCCCTTAGGGGTAGTGTGGGAGAGGTTTCTAAGCCTTTTCTTTCTTTTGGAGGGTTTCTTGGTTTTCAACTTTGCCGGGCTTTGGGTCTTCAAATCTGTAAGTTACTGTTCCATTAAAGTTTTCTATACTTTGAGGTTGCTGCTTTGAAGTGGGATTTTTTTTGGGAGACCCAAAGTATTTTGGAGCTTGTTTGGAAACCTTGTGAGTTTGTTCTTACTCACCAGGGTTCAAGATTTTTTGTCTTACGTCTCTTTGGACCTGCTGGGGTTCTGATGCATTATAGCATTCACAATGGCTTACCCTATGGACTTGGAGACCAATGCACAGTGGAATAGAGCCACTTATGCTGGCGTGGTTGGAAAAAATGTGGAAACATTGCATGACATGGAGAAACTTGTGTTCCCAAAAGAGTTCCATGACACAACTGCGGGAAAAGGAACTTCACCTTGCATCCATCCTATTAAACTTAAGGAAGGGGAACCTTCTATCTTTTTGTCAAATCAAGAACTAAACAAACTAAACAAGGAGGTTCAATTCACTTTGATAGGCAAATTCAGTTTGGGTCACCCTAAAATGGAGCTAGTGAGAGGTTTCTTTGACTTACTGCAATTCATTGGCTCATGTAAGCTGGGTTTACTTGATGGAAGGCACCTCCTAATACAATTAACCACAGAAGAAGATTATGCTAGAGTGTTTGCTAAACAGTCCATTAGAATTGTTGGAGCTAATATAAAAAATACTTAAATGGAATCCTTACTTTGACCTTACCAGGGAGCCACCAGTAGTACAAATATGGTTCAAATTACCAGGCCTTCCATTTCACCTTTTCAATCTTAATGTACTTTTTAATATTCAGAGTGCAATTGGTACTCCTCTTAAAGTGGATGCACCCAATTACAACAAAGCAAGACCAGCAAGTGCAAGAATACTAATAGAAAGGAATATCACACTGCCTGAGCTTAAAAGAGTGAGGATTGGTGATGAATAAGAAGGCTTTTGGCAGGAGGTAATTATGGAACAAAAACCTTATTATTGTCAACATTGCAAAATGTTTGGACATACCCAAGAAAGATGCTACATGCTACATCCTCCCATTAAAAGACCACCAAATATATCACCTCCTAAAGTCACTAAGGAGATCGAAACTAATCTGATTTCTGACGGTGAAACACAACAAGAAAGAAGAGACAAAAACCAAACTGAAAGTGCAGAAAGCTCTACTGATAGAGAATTGGGTGATATAAGGGGGCATGAAGGAGAAACTCAACCTGTTGGGTCCCTCACACAGAAAATTCCAACTGAAAATGATGGAGGAATACATATTAATGATAGAATAACAAATGATGACTTGGAGGAGGTTAATTGTGTCAATAATCACCCAAACAAAGGAATAAAAAACTTGGGACAGTCCTCACAAAATAAAAAAACTGAAGAGGGGTCCAAAACCAAAATATGAAGAGCATCACACTTTCAGAGAAAATGATCTCAGAGCTTCAACAATCAATGGAAAGTAAATGGCTAACACAACAGAAAAAAAGAAGAAAAAGAAGATCAGAGAAAACCTTGACATCAATAATGATGAACATCAAAAGGATCAAATAAAAAACAACTCACAAATAACTAGGGGAAGGACAAGATCAAGGTAACAACCCTCATCTCATTTACCCCAACAACATGATTAATATGATATACTAGAATATAAGGTGGATTGTTGATCCCCCTTCCATCAGAAGATTAAAGTTTTTAAACAGAAAATACAAGTGCTGGTGCTTGGTTATAATTGAACCTTTGGTTCACCATAACCATCAGAAGTATGCCAAAGCCTTTCCATACTTTTCCTTTTCCACTAATCTGAATAACAAAATCTGGATTTTGTGTAGAAATGAAATGAACTGCAAGGTTCTGATAAATCACTCACAATTTATGCACTTCTCTTTTAACATGGCAGGCAAGGTTGGATATGCCACTTTTATCTATGCTGGAACCTCTAAAACTGCCAGACAAGAACTTTGGAATTGTATTCACTAAATCTTGAGTTTCACTGATACTTCTTGGATTGTTGGAGGAGATTTCAACTGCATTGTTTCACCTGCTGAAAAAAGGGGGGGGGGTAGAAATCCATCCCTTAAAAATATGACTGAGTTCAATGACAACATGAATATTGTTGGGCTCTTTGAACTAGGATCCAATGGCCCTGAGTTTACTTGGAGAATGGGAAAAATATAGGAAAGGTTGGACAGGATGCTGGCTAATGATAGCTGGAATCAGAACTACTTGCAAACTACTATTACACATCTCAGCTTGGCTGGGTCTGATCATATACCTATGTTGATTTCCATCTCTGCCAAAGAACATAACAACGGACCTCTTTTCAGATACCTTAATGTTTGGTCCAGCCACAAGGATTTCATACAGATTGTGAAGGAGAATTGGAAGGAAAGACTGCTAAGGCTCTTAATAAGTGGAATTGGAACACTTTTGGGAACAATTTGAAAGGAGTGAACAAGCTGAAAAAGATCTTCAACTCCTAGAGGAAGAACACAGTAAAGGCTAAGTGGGAGAAACATCTCTCCTGGAAGCCAATGAAAAGTTACTGAATTCAGTAGAGTGACTAGAGCAAGTCCTCAAGTAGAAGGCAGCCAAAAATAGGTCTATTGATGGAGATAGAAACACTAAATTTCATCATGCTTGCATTAAATACCAAAGAAAATCCAACACCATCCACTCTATCAGAGACAACTAGGGCAATTGGATTAGAGATGACAAAGGGATAACTGAAAGTTTTGTGGCCTACTATCAAGAACTTTTGCAATGTAGACTAAATGAAAGACAGCATGTGGAGTCTGAATTTTTCCAAGCTGACAAGTTGTTTTCCTCCAAGGTAAATTTAACTGAGACCCTAGGAAAGGAGGAGATTAAAAGGGCCCTTTCCTCTATTGATAGTGGAAAAATTGCAAGCCTTGATGGGTTCACTACAGATGTTTACAAGATGGCTTGAGATATCATAAAAAATGAGATTATTGAAGCCATCCAACACTACTTTAAGGGACAACCTTTGCCTGACTACTTCGGTAATGCTATCATTATTTTTATTCTTAAATCATCATTAAAAAAACATTCGAGTCATTACATAACTATCAGTGTTACCAACATTGTGAGCAAGATCATAAGAAAAATTCTGATAATGAGAATCCAACCTATTCTTCATGATCTTATTAGCCCTAAACAAACAACTTTCGTGAAGGGGAGAAGCATTGGGCATAATGTTATGCTTGCTTAGGAACTCCTTTTGGACTTAGATGAACCATGCAGAGGGGGCAACGTGATTTTTAAAATGGATCTGAAAAAGGCCTATGACATGATCAATTGGAGTTTCATCATGGAGATTATGAAGGCTAGGGGCTTTACAAAGGGTTCCTGCAAAATCATCCAAAGATGGTTGGAAGGAAATGCTAACACTGTATTAATTAATGGCAAAACCCATGGGTTTTTCAAGGAAAATAGGGGATTGAGGGAAGGTGATCCCTTATCACCAACCATTTTTATACTTGCATTGGACTACTTGTCTAAAATAATAGACAAATTAGAAACCAGAAAAGATTATAGCATATATCATAACAAATCCAAACAAAATATTAGCCATCTAATATATGTTGATGATATCCTGATATTCTCTAGGGCCAACAAAAATGCTATTAAAACTCTTTATGAAGGCATTCAGAAATTCCAGCAAGCTTCTGGCCTTGAAGTGAAAAAAGAAAAAATCCATACTCTTTCCAGCAAGAAATACTCCATTACTTGCAAATAATGGACATTATAGCTCATTGGTTTCACTGCTATGGATACCCCTTTCAAATACTTGGTGGTCTATCTAAATAAGGGAAGAACAAAAAAATACAGTTTAATGAAATTGTGGATAAAACCATTACAACTCTCCAAGGCTGGAAAAACTCCTTTCTGTCAAACGGGTTTACAAAGGGAAGGTGGTGATAATGCTTTTCAGCAATGATTCTTGGAGTCTGTATAAAGGGAAGGTGGTTATAATGCTTTTCAACAATGATGTAACTCTAAGACCTGCAAACAAATGTTGAAAGTGAAGGAACAAGCTAAAAAATTATACACATGGGAGCTGGGATAGGGAAACATCAACTTTTGACAGGATAAATGGTGCCCATAGAACATCATTAAACCCTTGGATGACATGATTGATAAGAACCTGATGGTGAAGGATTGTTGGGAGGGGCAGAATTGGCCTCAGGAGGTACTCCAAAATGTGGTTAAGGAACATTCAGTGAGGAATGTATCAAAAATTCAATTTGATAGAAATAAAAAAGATAGGGTGATTCTTAAATCAAACTCCACTCAATGTGTGACCAAAATTATCTATAATCAGTTGTTCACCTGGAAGGCAACTTCTTGGGGAGAGAAATTGTGGAACAAATTCTTAAATCCCTCTTTGGCTTTCTTCTCCTGGAGAGTGCTAAACAACTTAATACCTACTGATGATATACTCAAGTTAAATGGTTTGAAGGGACCTTCAAAATGTAAACTTGGTAAGAGCAGTGAAGAGACATCCACACATCTATTTTTCCAGTGTGAAGTCTCTAGAAAGGGTTGGACTTCCTTTATAACTAATTTCAAAATCAACACTATTAACTTGGGTTGGGAGCAGCTGAAGAAGTGCTGGTTAGATTGGCAAAGACTTGACCTTTGCATGATCCCTTTCATCAATGCTTGGTATATATGGAATGCAAGGAGTAAAAGCAAGCGTAAGGACACCATTGTGATTTTTAAAATAGTGGTGGCAAACTGCCTTGCTTACATCAGAAAGCTGATTACATGGAAAGACTTCCCTAAGAACTTGAAAATTAACCAAAGTAAGGAACATAACTGAAGAAAAGTGATTAAGTTCTATTGGGAGAAACCTCAATACCCTACTTAAAAGTCAATACTGATGGAAGCTTTTCAGCTCACACAGTAGGTATTGAGAGGGTGTTCAGAGATTACAAAGGAAGGTGCAGAATGTTCTCCAAATCTCCAATCCTTCCAAAAGATGCCCTAGAAGCTGAGACTACTGCTCTTTATTGGGCCATAAAAATGGTTGCCATCAATAGATGGACACCACTCTAAGCTGAGGTGGATTCTTCACAGGTGATTGATTACATGATAGGTAAAGCTCTGCCCCCCTGACATATTCAACAATGGATTACAAAGATACAACATCTCAAAAAGAGATACAAGTTAACTACTGTTTTAACTACAGAGAGGGCAATAGACCAGCAAATTACCTAGCCATTGAAGGTGCAGAATCACAAATAGTGACTATTTCTACTAACCCCACACAAATCCTTGCATACCTGATAAAGGGTGACAGATTTCACAAACCTCACCTCAGAATTATTAGACACTAGATGGTTTTCTGTTTTTCTAATTTTAGACATGTTTGTATCCTCTTTAAATTGCAGTCTCTTGTTCTGTTTCTTATTTCCTTTTTCTTCTCCCTGTTGTACCCTCTACTCTCTTGATGTACATTGTCGGCGCTACTTTTGGGTTGGTGGGGAGTTGCCCGTAAGAAGCTGTCGGTCACCAGAATCAAAATCTCGTTGCCCACTCCGGAAGGACTTTGAAGTTTAGAAATGTATGAAATCAAACTGGCCTCATATTTTTTATAGTTTAGAAGAAAGAGCACTATACCTCAAACCCTGTATCTATCTCGAAGGATAAACACAAGACTTGAGGATGAGGCTCGATCAAATAAACTAAAGTTAATTACATCTTAAATGACCAAAGTCACCTAAGAAGACTCTCTATAAAAATCAAGAAATATTATCTTCAAGGAATTTCAAAGGGTAGGACTCTTCAATGAGATCGGACGTAGAGGTGTGAAAGAGGATTGGTTTGAATTTGGAACATTTTATTGTAGAATCCAAAGGAGGAAGAACTATGGGATGTCATGGATCTAGAGGAGAATCCCGGTGACTTCCCAAGCTATCCTAATGTTTGAATTCAATTTTGAGGAGAAAAATTTAAGTGTTTCATTCTGCCAATTTTATTAGTTAGGGCTTATATTCGTGTGAAACAATCACATAAATAGCCTGAAAAATATGAGGATTTAGGTCGTGAGAAACGACAACCTCAAAATCCTAAGACGAGTTAGGGCTTATATTGTATAGTAGGGTTATGCAAAGGCCTAAAGATGATGTGAGGATTTACGTTGCATAAGCAAGCAACCTCAAAGTTCTATGGCTTTGTTGTTTAAGTCTAAGAAAGGAATATTGGTTTAGTTGGGGAAGACAAGTTTTGCTATTGAAGATGGCCGTGCTGCCCACCATGCTAGCTCCATGCTCCTTGCCGTGACGAGTTTAAGTTTCTAGGGTTTCAAGTTATGATGTCAAATCATATAGCCCTATGGTTGTAGTTCTTTAAAAAAATTTATGGGGGCGTGTTAAAGTTGATTAGAGCGACACCGGTTAGGATCCTACGGTTCCCTCATTTCGGTACCATTATTTTCTATTGGATCACTTAGTCCAAATGAACTTACTAAACTCGACTTAATTAGTTCCATAATTTAATTTAGACTGTGGGAAGGCTCGTTAGCAACCGTAGGTCTCCTCTTCTGAGGGATTCCCGATCATTCGATAGATACATCTTAATTTAGTTGTAATTTTAGTTTTGTGTGATGTTTTTGATTAAATTTTGAGTTGTTTTAAATTTTAAATGTTGTGGGGGTGAATTTTATCTTGGTTGATTTTAATTCTAGTTTTGGCTTTGTGGCTATCCTGATAGTTTTAGTTTTCATGCAGGGTGACATCATTGTTTAGCATGCAAATTTTGTTGGTAAAAAAGTACAGTATGAAAGTACAAGAAAAACAACGCTGAAAAACTGTAAAAGCGTACTTGACGAGTTTTCTTGTTCCACTACCTGAACCTTAAAATGCATGTTAAGATAGTTTATATGAAATAGGGAAGTAAAATTTTGGAATCTTTCCTAGCCCTATGTCATATCTTGGTGAGTCCCTATTTATGTAATTAAGGATGAATTTATCAAGCAAGATATATTAGGTTTAGTAGATCTCTGAGGTGTTCAACTGATCTAGAGAAAGAAGTAGGTCCATGCTACTTTCTCGCTGTCTGGTGGAAAATCCTGAGTTCTTTTAAACTTATTATGTTACTTAATAATTCATCCTGTAAATACCCTTAATGGTCAATGAACATTGACGTCTCAATTATCCTTAAGAATAGGGTAATTATCATCTGTAAATTAATTTTAAAAATTATGTGGGTGAAAACCCTTAAAGAAGCAATTTGGTTTTGTTAGAACATTTAGCCAAATTTTAACCCTAATTGGGCTTCTAATGTTTGAAAGTTGTTTTAATTTTTAATGATATTTACTTTTCTAATCCTCATTTAAATGAAACTTGATTTAGCCTAAGTCACTACTAAGCCCTTAAGACCTAGGTGAGTGTCTTAATTAGTTTTGAAAAGGCTAAGCAAGGTGGTCATGATTCATGATTTGAATTTTATTTGAACATCAAAATAGGGGTATTAAATTGATTACTTATTGACTTCAAAAGTCATACCCTTAAGTCCTACGTTCATTTTACTTTAATGAACTTCCAAATTTTAATAATTTAGAAATTTATTAACTTAATTAAGAAAGTGAGGTTGGTTTCTACCAATGTTACCCTTGTGTTCTGAAGATCAAATAAATTGATTAAGATCAGAGGTTACCCGTTTCCCTCCTTAAGTTAAGCCTAAATGTAAATTAAGGCTAATTTTCCAAAATTACACATTTGCCACTAAGGCTTTATCACTTCATAATTTATCAAATTCAATTCAAATGACTTTGAAATTTTTATCCTACCTCATTCATGGGTCAATTAAAACATCAGAGGAAAAATGTGATTTTTCAAAATTTAATTTAATTTATATAATTATTTTCATGCAAAAATAGGAGTTACTGGAGGTAACTTTCGACCAAAAAAACCTTTTGACGAAATTTCATGTTTTTTTTGAATTTATTTGAATTTTAAGAATTATTTTAACTTTGGAGTATTTATTAAATATAAAATATTTTAAATTGGGAAAATTATGTTTTGTATTTTTTAAAAGTCTCTCTAAAGTCAGAGAACTTAGAGGAGAAAATTTTATAATTTTATGAATTTTACTTGATTTATTAGAATTATTTTTAATGAAAACTCATTTTTAGCCTTTAAAAATTATTTTTAAGCCTTAAAATTTAATTTCCTTATTTAAAAAACCAGGAAAAAAGTTCTAATTGTTTCTAAGTGATTAGTAAGCAATTTAGAACATTTCAATGAGTTTTATTATTTTTGTGATTTTTAGGAATTTTCAATTATTTAAATATTAAAAATAGGCTAAAAATCAAATTTTTATTTTTAAATATTATTTTATTTTTAGAGAATACCCCTGATCACAGAGAACTAAACAAAATAAGTTTCATAAATTTTTGAGTTGTATTTTGATTTTTAAAAATCATTTAAATGCCTAAAGTAATGTTTAACTTTAAAAATCAACTTAAGTTATCAAATGACCTCAAAATATATTGAAATTATTATGGTGAGTTCTCTGGATTAGGAACCACAGCCTCAAAATATATTGAAATTATTATGGTGAGTTCTCTAGAATAGGAACCACAGTGGAGATAAAAATCAAGTCATTTAAATGTTTAATTTTTTTCAAAATTAATTATCTTAATGATTTAGTGTTCATGAAAATTGAGTACACTTTAAATGACTTGACCCATAAAACTATTTCCAAAAGCTTCCCTAGTCATGGTGGACCTTTCAAAATTTTCTTGGAATTTTCTAATCAACATACTAATTTCCATGATTATTTTAAGGAAATAATGTGCAAAAACTTGAAAAATAATAATGTACATAAACTTGAAAATTTTGGATCTTTGTCTAGAGGTCTTCTCTGACTTTGGAGAAATCAGGGAATGTTCCCCTTGACAAAGGCTACAACATGCCAAAAATTCAAGCTATGGTGAAATGTCTATATGCATGGAGAATCAAAAGACTCCTAACCCTAATTGATTTTTTAAAAATCAAATATGCATCAAATGGACACAAAATTTAATCCAAATTATGCTCCTCTGTTCACTGAGCAAGAGGGTTATTTTATTTTATTTTTGTGATTTTACTGCACAAAGTAATGAATTTTATAAGTTAGGAGTATTTAAATAAATAAGAAAAAGTCCTATTTATCTATTTAAACCGCGCGTGCCAACTCAACCTACGACGGCTCTGAAGCTCCACGCGGATCGCTCCCATTTGACACCGCCATCTACCTCAGTACTGACTCGGCCCGTCGAAGCGCTGTCCGGCTTGATCTCATCCGTCCATCCGATACACGCGCGATCAGACCGCTACTCGTCATCGTCCCCGATAGAGTGATCCCGTGACTGTCCACACTAAAACCTTAGGATCTTAGCTTAGACTCAACCAAATAACTTTGAGTTTAATTTTATGGACTCGTCTAAGTGAGATGAACACATCCATACAGTAATCAAGCAATCAAATTAACTCTAAGAAAATGGAGAATCAAAATAGGCTCGGGAGGAGGTGAGGTTTTATACCTTTGCTCTGAGAAGTGAAGCTTAAATCAGAGGGTCTTGGCACATTCTTTGGGGTCCAAGGAGACTAGGGATTGAGTCCCTGGTCTTGGTGTAAGGCATAGGTATGAATTCGATCACGGTCAGATTTGGGTGTTGGTCTAGAGCTATCGTAGCGACTCTGAAGTGGGATTTTATGAGGCTTTATCTTCTTTCACTATTGTGAAGGTGTGGGTGCAGTTAATTTGGGTTTGGTGGACTGTGGAGGTGTATTTGGTTCTGTGCTGGTTTTTGACAGTGTTTCATGCACAAAATTGAGCTCTGATAGTGGGAATTGGTGGGGGAAAATGTTTGGAATGCACTGAGGAGCTCCATCAATTAATTTGGCTGAGCTGTGGAAAGTTTAGATAGGCCTCTCTAAGGAAATTTCAGCACACCTTCCATGGACATGGAGGTGATTTTTTATAAAAATGGCCATGGGGTGGATCTCAGAGCATAAGTTTGGGTGCATTGTGGTGCTCAGGTGGAGGGCAGAGGAGCTCCATCAATTAATTTGGCTGAGCTGGCCTCTAGGTTTGATTTGGGTGAGGTGCCATGGGGGTGGCTCTTAGTTTTAAGCTTTTTCTACCACAAGGCTGGCCAGCCGGCCAGGGGGAGGTGGCTTGGAGCTCAGGGAACCCAGGGGAATATGTCACAGCAATTTAGTGCAATATTACCAAATTTTGGTAAGGATATCTTATGCACATGCATTTTTGGAAATAATATCGCTTAATTTGGGGGACCTTTGGTCCATCGCTTGATTTAGGTGGTTTCATGGTATTTGGACTGGTCACTAAGTTCAACTAAGGGCTGTGGTGGTGTTAATTTGGTGACTTTAGGGTGGTTAGGTCACATTTAGTGCATGGGTCCAAGTGGGTGCAAGTGACCAAATCTTAGGTTTGGGCTAGGCTAGCCATGTCAATTGGCCCAAATAAATGTTGCATTATGTGTAGAGGATCATAAGGAACAACTTTGGTGAAAGATGTAAGTGGCTTTGAGCTCAATTGAAGGGTCAATTTGAGGGAATTTTGAATTTTAGTCAATTTGGCCATGTTGGGCAAGGCTTGGGTCTAGCTTGGGTTAGCCTTGGCTAAGTCCAAATTTATTGTTGTAAAGGGTCAATAGGGTTCCTATGAAGAGTTTTCAACATGAATTGGATGTCAATTTGAGGGTTAAGGCAATCAACTCGGTGAAATTTGGGGACTTACTTAATTTGGGGCTAAATTTGGAAATTTTAGCTTTAGGCCAAAATCAAATCAATTTGAGGCTTCAGCAAGGCCAATTGATGGTTGATTTTGATGTGTAGGAATGTTATGAAGATTTTGAAAAATTAATTGGGGCCAATTAACTAGGATATGGGCTCAATTTGGTGAGATTTGGTCATATGGTTAAAATTAGGGCTTTCACCTAAATCAAAATTGGGTTCAAATCATTGGCCCATTAAGCTTGGATTTGGTTTAGCTTGGCCACATCGAAAGTTAATTTGAGTTTAGTATTGGAATTGGGGTCAATTGAGATCAAATTGATGGACATTTGAGTTGAATTTGGAGAAATTTGGGCCCTTAAAGGTAAATTTTGGGGTTTTGACTAAAGATGGTGAAATTGTCATTTGGTAGTAGACAAATATGAAATTGGGAATTTTTGGGATTTATTCTGATTTTCTGAAAATTTTTGGAATTTTTGGAATTTTGGGCTTTGGAGGGGTGTTTTGGTAATTTGAGGGTGTTTAGGGGTAAAAGGCCAAGATGGGTATTTTGGTAGAG